>NC_079379.1:2369851-2674226 GCF_021018895.1 Seriola aureovittata
ATTTTTGTTTCCATTTAGCTTCGTCTGTCCGCGCTAAAATATCCCACAGAGAAAATAATGTTGAGATGTGCGTCTGAAACATTTAGCTTCAGATGCAGATTGTTTCTATTTAGTGCTGCAAAACGAATGTCGAAAGAAATTCATAAAGTGAGTCTATTTACACAGTACCTGTGTCAATGTGATATTCCAGTTTTTCCTCTTTATTAAATTTTCAGAAAAGTCTGTTTTCTCTTTGTCATTAAGGGATGTTGAACGCAGACTGAGTGATTTTAAAATAAGGATGCAAAATAACAAAATCTGAAAAAAGGTGAAGGAGTGTGAAAACCATGTTCATTTTCATGATTTCCAAAATTGCATAAAACATTATTTTTTCAGCCCTAATTCAGCAGGAAAACCATAAAAACATTAATGACATTGCTGCTCTCTGTAAAGTGTTAAATATAACCTATATACTGTATATCTTTATCGTCATTGTTGATTCAGAGGAGGTGATGATGGGTCAATAAAAACTGAAATAAAATGTTTGCCTCCTGTTTTAGCTGCTTATATGAACAACTTACTGTATTACTTAACCTGAACGCTGAGGACTTTATGTCGCTCTTTATATATGAATACAACAACATCAACATACACCTGATCAGCTGCTGTTCAAATTACACCTGACAGCTTCTTCTTCAGGAATCACAACAGAATCTTAGGAGTCACTCTGAGTGTCTGTCTGCTTGATGTCACAGCAGGTCCTCATATACAACACAAGAATATAAAATAAAATAACATGTACTGATCAACATGACGCCCCTTTACAACATCATCCGCACTGGTCACAAACCGCTCCCTCTCGCTGCTCACACAGCTCCCATTCATATGTAAATCCTCTTCCTGTCTGTTCTGAGACAGTACGGGTAAATCCAGGCTGCTCCATTTTTCAGTATAATAGTGACTGCAGGGGGCGGGTGACACTTCAGAGAGTAGCACACAGCTTCAACTGTATTGGGAAGAAACCCTGATCGGACTCGGCCTCGGGGATAAACAGAAAACAATATGTAATCTGTGCGATCAGAGAGGCAGGTAGAGCAGCGCAGCGCCCTCCCTGCAGAACTGATTACATCTGGACCAACGGTTACAGCTCAGCTTCATGCATCAATGAGCTACTTTTAGAAAAAAGAGTCAATTATTTATTGCTTTGTAATATTGTTTTATTCATTCACAGATAAATTGTACACAAATGTTTTTTTTTTATGCATTTGTTTGCTTATTTTAGTAAAACAATATCAGCACGGTTGAAAACACTTCGACATTAACTCTAATATAACATTAAATCAGAGGTTCACATTAACTTAAATGGGGGGACAGGAGGTTTAAACATGCACCTGTGTGTGGGTGGAGTCATAATGAAGAGAAATCTTCTCCTGCAGACATGGACTCTAACAGGAGTGAATCTGCTGAAAACCACGGACCAAAATGACAGTGAGAAATCAACTTCCCAGAATCCCCTTTGTTTTTCTGTTGTGAACAGTCTCTGGTAGCTCAGGTGTGAACCTTTACCTTTTGCCTGTGAGGACAGACTGGTAATCTGCTACGTCATTTAAATGCTGCATTATTATTTACCCTGTGCATGAACCTGATGTTCTCTGGTATAGAGCCGACACACAGTATGTACATATTAACTCAGCCCACAGATATAGAAAACAAATGACACAATCCTCACATGAGAACGGCCCCGGTCCGAGCTGTAACAAACAAGGCCTGAATGAAAGGTTAAAAAAAAAATCAAATGTATTGGTTTGAAACAGAAAGCGACTTTGAAAAGTTTCATTTCATCTCGAGGAGCTGTTGCTTCATGGATTGTGTTTCACAAGATACTTCAAAAGATACTTCAAAATGTGTCCTTGACTCTGTTTCACTTTCACTGGTTGGGAATTCATTGGAAAATCAGCTGCCAGAAAAACCAGAAAACACATCACAGACGGAGAAATTCATCCTGACAGCGTACAGCTCTCACACACGACTGAACTCAGGCTTTTGTGGCTTTAAAAATGAGATTTCAAATGACTTTATGGCACTGTGTTGTCATGAACAAATTCAGAATTAGAGACGGGCTGATACATCAGTGTGGCTGATATTACTGTAGTGTTAGTACTGTTGTATACGCCTCAAGGAATTGTTATGTATCAGCGGACTTACTTCCAGTTTTGCTTTCACGTAGGGGTGGAGGTCAGTGTGGTGGATGCGGAGTGTACGACATCTGACTTGACTTTATCTCCTGTTTTATTCACTGTGACCACAAACGTTCCTGAACCTTAAACATGAGTTAGATGAAATCCACAGACACAATAAAAAACATTAACTCTAAAACTGTTGGCACTGAATTTAACAGGGTTTTCATGTTCTATTGATGCCATCCAATAGTTTGTCCACTAGAGGCCACTGGAGATTTATTTTTCCACATTTGGTTTTTCGAATTTCTCACAAAAATGATTCATTTGAAGGTACGAATGAAAAAATGAGTAATAGTTCGGCATTTTTTGAATGCTTATTGGTTTTACTACTAACAGTTAAAGGGCAAAATTCATACCATATACAACACATATACCCAATATTACAATATGTGGTTTGTGTTTGGTGTCTCCGCTGGTTGCCTGGCAACTGATCCCAGCCAAGAAATAATCTTGTTTACAGCCCCTTATTGAACAGCATGAAGAAAAAAAAAACATACAGTGTATAACATGTTAGTGAGTTAGTGATCAGTGAGTTTTCAAGGTGCAGGGAGGCAGATTTTTGGACAGAGCCAGGCTAGCTTTCTCCACCTGTTTCCAGTCTTTATGCTATGCTAAGCTAAGCTAACCGGCTGCTGGCTCATCCGTGTCTCCAGGAAATTATATTTATATACAATATTTACAGACTCAGGACAAAAAAAACAAAATTCTTATCCAGCTGCTTCCGAAGATCAGACCGAACTGTCCCTCACACACCTGCACATCTGTGCCTCCTCTCGTGAAACAGTATTCACAATGTCCTCTAACATGAACAATAACTACATTATGAAACAGCAACTGAAAAGTGGTGGTGCTGTGAACTAAATAAGGATACTGCTGTTTTCGGCAGGTTTTACTGCAGCAGCGTAATGGCCGCCAGAATATCGGACATTGTATCAGTACTGGATTTTTCAAACGATCCAATATTGCCATCGGTATCAACCTGACAACTCCAGTATCAGTCAGACTCCATACAGACCACAGGAAGTACTCTCAGCGTCATCAGTGACATCAAAGCATTTTACTGATCTGAGAGTCGTGACCTTTGTATGTCACGCTGATGTTGGTGGACGGCGCCGTCTCCATCCTGCTGCGGAGGTCTCTGGTGTCGTTCAGGGGACACTCGCTGGGCGCCCGGCACCAGAACACCTGCTTGTAGGAGTTCCTGAAGTTCTCGGACAGGAAGGCGTAGATGACGGGGTTGACGGAGGAGTTGCTGTAGGCCAAGCAGTGAGCCACCATCCTGAACACAAAGGAGGCCTGGTTCAGGGGGAAGGAGCCGAACTCCACCCACAGGTGGACGATGTGGTGAGGCAGCCAGGACAGACAGAAGACCACCACCACCACCAGGACTGTCTGAGCAGTCTGGAAGAGAGGAAGAGACGAGATAATGGGTAATATAATGTCATGTGATCATGACTGGACAGTCTGTGGAGGAGGGGAAACAGGAAGATAATGACGGGCAATATAACCTGATCAAATAAAAGGCAGGTATTTTATGGCTGATCCAGAGGACAAACTGGTACATTTCCTTTTCTTTTTTTACATTTCTACAAACTAAATTATTTTCCCAACTAGACTTTTTACATTTACAAGCATCACATGAAAGATAAAGGGGCTTTTCAGGGCTGTAAGTCAACAGCTTGCAGCTATTTTTGTGCACACTTTCCTTTCATATCACAGACCTGATCTGTCATTAAAAGAGAAATCAGGGAAGCGTGGTCACCTCAGTCCCACATTTTCACTCAGTGTGCAGCTCACTGAACATCAGAACTGAAATGACCAAACACACCACAAACCTTCTTTTTGGAGAGCTCCGATTTTTTGGAGATGTTCCTCAGCTTTTTATGCAGATGGTTCAAAACCTGCAATAAAAAAGGTATGGATTAAGATAAAGGCTGTTGAGATAAATGTCTATTTCAGTGAACATTTATCAATTCCAAACACGTGTTGCTTTTTTACACTAGAACTTTTATGAGGATCAAAGCCACAGTTTGGCCTCATGTTTGACTTTACTGGATCTAAATCTGCTTTAAAATCATTGATTACATTTAGATTTACTTATTTATTTACAGATATCCAGGTGAGGCATCAGGTATCCAAAAAAAAAATTTCACACTAGAGAGAAAAAAGCGTAGCAAACGTTCATGTGTATTTTAATCTGTTAAAGTCATTATCATTGGGTGTATTTGTTTATTTCAGTCAGTGACTCGCCTTTGCATAGCAGACAGATATCAGAGTGAGAGGCAGCAGGTATCCCAAAACAAAGGTGCACATCACGTAGACTTTCCTCTGGTGATCCGGCCAGACCTCCCAGCAGAAAGTGTTGTTGTCCTCCCGCTCCACGATGCTCTGGTAGTGCGCCACGGGAGCTGCCATGACCAGGGACAGGATCCAGATCAGCACCACCCCGAGCATGGCGTGCTTCCCCACCCGGATCGACGAGGACCTCCTGGCGTGCACGATGGCCACGTACCGGTCCACGGACATGGCCGACAGAGTGAAAATGCTGACCAGCATGGACACGGTGAAGAAGTAGTGGATGAACTTGCAGATGAACGCTCCCAGCACCCATGTGGGCAGCATGTAGATGGTGGACTGGAAGGGGACGCAGAAGAGGAGGTAGGAGAGGTCCGCCACGCTCAGGTTGAGGATGAAGATGTTGGTGGTGCTCCTCGGTTGACCCGGTTTACTGCGCGCCAACACCGTGATCACCATGGTGTTCCCAAGCACCCCGAGGATGAAAATCAGCCCGAATATCAGAAGAGAAATAAAGTTATCTACACCCATACCCAGGATGAGTTTAGCCGGCAGCCTCGCGGTGTTGGTGTTGAACAGCTGACTTTGGTTTTCCACCTGTAGCTCCATCTTTTTATTTAATTGAAGCAGAAAAGTTACGTGTTGATATAAAGGACGCATGTCCTCCACATGAAGCTCAGGCTGAGGACGGGTCTCTCTTGGTTGGACTGAGCTCATACATCTGCAGGCTGCTCCCTGCCTACATGCGCAACGTCACCGTGCTGCGCGCCACTGATCCCACCAATACCTCTCCACTGTCTGGAATAAAAACACATCCTACATTACATACACTGCCGTCAAATTATCAGTCTGGCTTCATTAAAAATAAGTCAATAAACTTCCAATGGCACATTTGCGCATCGTGGTGATATATTGAAAATATGAAGTAATGTGTTTTATGGAGGGAAATAAACCCACATGTGTTTTCCAAATTGCCAATATTGTTTTTATTAATATAATCTATTCACATATCCTGGTAAATATGTGGCACTTTTTAATGCAAGAAATTTGAACAGAGGCAATAAAATATAAATATCAATGTATTCCACAATGCATTGCCAAGATTACATTGCATATTATACAACATATTTATATGCATAAGGGTATGATGAAATAATCCATCCCCACCTCCCAGTGTCTCTGTGTTTTTATTCTGCCTTATTTTAAATGTTCTGATTTATCTATAGAGACTTCAAGTAAAATCTCAAACACATTTAGGCCATGAAGATGGCTTTAAAATGGAATAATCTGAGAGTGTGTAATTCATTATATTGAACGTTTTCAGTGTAATGAGCATCTCTGTCGAGATTAAAAAGAAGCTTTTACTTTCCAATTTCAATCTAAACTGACTTTATGGCTTTTTGGTCATTTCCTGAGACAGATGGTGTGGAGTATGAAAATAAATTCTGCTGCTCTGAGACCTTTAACTTTTTATTCTTGTCCCTATAGATGAGTCAGGTTTCACTTCCTGTTTCAGTAATTCACTCATTCTTCATTTCTGACATTACTGGGATCAATGACGTTTAGAAAATTAAACTTGTGTTTTTATGTTCCATATATATTACTATTTGGCGGTCTATGCCAATACAAACAATCATTGCATATATCTTATTTTGTAAAATGCCTATAGTCTGATTTCAAAGGGGAGATTAAGATCAGTTTAGTGGTAATGGTACAACTCAGATCTTCAAAAGTCTGAACCCAAGTTTTTAATTTATAACTTGTTTTACAAACTGGGAGTGATACAGGAGTTTTCCATACAGGAACCTAACAAATTGCATATAGGACCCAGAACTTTTGTAGCTTTATCAGTACTAGAGATTATTATATTTGGTCATAACTCAAAATATTAAACAAACTGAAATGTTGACTTGATGATGGCACTAAATGAAAGGTTTAAGGATCACCAAATTTCATTTCCATCCAAAATTTCTTTAATTTAGCATAATTAAATCCAAAAATGTCAACTTGTTGGTGGCACAAAAAGAAAAGTCAGGGGATCACCAAAATAATTAGGCTTCATCCTCTGGGGACCATGAATGTACAAAATGCCATGACAATCCATCAGACAGTTGTCGAGATATTTCAGTCTGGAGCAAAGTGGTGGACTGACAGACCAACATTGTCATCCATAGAGCCAGGTCTGTACCGTCAGTTATTAGTTATTAAATTTCATCCTCAGGGGAACATGAATGTCTGTACCATTCAAATGCCTATTCCAAAGTTCTCAAGACATTTCACTAAAATCAAAAAATGTCAACCTGTTGGTGGCAAAATAAGAAAAGTCACGGGATCACCATCATTAGGCTTCATTCTCTGGGGATCACGAACGTCTATACAAAATGTAATGACAGTTGTAGAGAAATTTTCCGTCAGGACCAAAATGATGGACCAACAGACCTAATATTGTCATCCATAGAGCCATACCTCTAGCATCAGTTATTAGTTATGAGAATTCATCCTCAGGGGAGCATGGCAGGCCAGTCCATCCAAAAGTTCTAAAGACATTTCACCAAAATCGAAAAATGTCAACCTGTTGGTGTCACCAAAATCATAGACTTGATCCTCTGGGGACCATAAATGTCTGTACCTTTAATTTTCATGAAATATTTAAGATTTTTTATGCAAGGACATTTTTGATTTAAGTAAAAGTGAACAGATTCAGTTTGGAAACAGTTTTATCATTTTTCTCATTTCCATCGACCGTCCTCGGCCTCCTGTTTCTGTTATTGATCTGCTCTGACCAGGTCTGGGAACAGCTGTATTATCATTATGCAAGAATGCAACTGGGGGGGGGGGGGGGGGGGGGGCATGACGACAAAGATGATGCACATAGTATGTAACCTGAGAGCAGAGGCTGATGTTATCTTGCGGTCCACTTGTCCTCAAACGATTGTACACATTTGAAGCTTTTATTGTTTACATGCCTGCTTCATTTACATGTTAATCAGGTAAATTCAACACAAAGTCTAAGTCTAAAAACCTAAAGGTAAGGATTGGTGATGATAATGATGATGATGATAGTGGGGGTGAAGATGGAAAACAATTAGGGTGTTTGTGACCGATTCTCCCACTTCGCCTTTTCTGAAAATTAATAGCAGTCATTATTTCACTTTGTTATCACAGGGTTATTATACTTTTGGGAACATGGCAATTGTTTTGTAATTGGTTTCTCAGGTCATGTCCTGAAGCAGCCTGAAGTTTCCATGGCGACTTTTTACTCCATCGACCGAGATGTTATCCCTGTTTCTGCCAGGGAGTGGAAAAGGCAAAGTGAAGCCTGGAGACAGCATCCGAATTCAGCTGTTCTTGACAGTGTGATGTCTGTTTTAAGAAAACCAAAATGAACTGAGAGTGAATTGTCCTGTTACACTGTTGGTGCTACAGAGATGAAATCATTTCAGCACCATGGACAGTTCACTTCTCAACACTCAGTCGATTCAGTTTCCTACTTTGATTTGAGAATTAGATCATATCATCCAAAAGATCTGTGTACTGTCGGTTTCAGTTTAGTTCATTTCCTAGACAACTCCAGTGAATGCGTGTAATAGGACAAGAAACAGTTTGGTATTGAGTTAAAAACAAATTCCTTTAGCTTTATAGTGAGTTTCAGCTCAGAGAACCCCGAAGTCAGAACAATACAGACTCCTACACTATGAAAACAGGAATGTTTTAGCCGACTGTTGGTGGTTTCAGGCTGCACTGGTCGGTCGTTGTAAATTCTCAGGAATAAAAACAAGCTATGCGGGGTAAGAACGCAGATAAAGAATTACTCCATTAGTGAAGGAGCAGTTTATCTACTTCCAAGGGGTTAAAACGAGGTTTCATGAGAGTACATATAATGGTGTAAATTTTTCACATTACAATAGGAATACAGGTTTAAAAAAAAAAAAAAAAACAATCACATTAAAATTTTCCACTACACCCAGCCCACAACTTTACTGTTTTTGTTCACTCTAACCGCAGGCAGCTGCTTTCATCGAGAAAGCTCCAAAAACCCACTGTCCACTGCCTGCTCAGGACCAATCAGCACACAGTCAAACAGAACTCAAAGAAAATTAATATTAGGCTACGTCCACACTACTACGTTTTCATTTTAAAACGCACATCTCTTGCTACGCTTTCATCTCCTGTCCATACGACTGCAGCGTTTTGGAGCACAGAAAATGGAGACTTTTGGAAACACTGCTGGCCCCGTTTTAGTTCTCTGGTATGCTATGGATGTGTAAATTAGCAAGGATTTGCTAATAAGTTTAGTATATCAATTTGAAAGATTACATGTCAATATTTTATTTGCCCCAAGTTAGTTAATCAGTTATTGCAGGTTTAAAAGCAGAAATAGTGCATTCATTCAGTTAAACTCATAAGCAATAAAACGCACCTTTGATCAATTCAGTACACTTGGATATTTTACCATTTACGTTTAACCTGTAACTGTGGCACCAAAAGTCTTTTGGAGATTTTCTAAAAGAGAAAAAATAAAAATGATTCCCGGTGCATCAGGTGCAGTTCAACTGTTTTTATGATCTCTGCCTTTATGAAATCTGAGTGAGGTAAAAATACAGAAAGAATTTAATGTCAAAGAGGAAAACTCCTGAAGTTAATCAGTGAAGAACATCAGGAAATCAGGATACATAAAAATAGCTAACACAAATAAAATAAGACGAATGGAGAACGGGCCAATTAATGGTAGGAACTTTGAACTGGACCTCATATTTTGAATTAAGTTTCAGGTTACATCCCTGTTTATCCAGAGCAGTTTAAAATATGAACCATTTGTGTGAAAATGTTGTCATAATTATTGTGTGAAGTCTTGAGTTATGGCTAACAAGTGTTTTCTGAGGTCACCCTGACCTTGACCTTTGACATTCAGCCACAATCTAATCAGTTCTTCCTTGAGTCCAGGTGAACTTTTTTACCATATTTGAAGAAATTTTCTCAAGGCGTCACAAGAAAACTGCATTTTGTGAGGTCAAAATACAGTTAAAAAGAGCAAGAGTTTAGGCAACGATACAAGGGATACACATTTTGAAATGAAACTACAGCAGTTTAAATCATATGAAAACAAAAACATAAAAGGACACAGCAAATATTCCCACATTTTAGATGCACAATTTCATTCAATTAAAAGTGAACTAGAATCACCTTGTGGTTGTATCACTCCTCCACTCAGACTAGTTTCAGGTTACATCTCTGTTTATCCAGAGTCATAGAAAATATGAGCCATCTGTGCGAGATTCTGTCATAATTGCTGCATGAAGTCTTTAGTATTGGTGTTTTGTGAGGTCACTGTGACCTTGACCTTTAACCTTTAGCCGCCAAAATCCAATCAGTTCATCCTTGAGTCCAAGTGTATGTTTGTGTGAAATTTGAAGAAGGTCTGTTACTGAGATATCGTGTCCACAATAATGAGACAGTCAACCTGAAAACAATCACCCGTGCAGAGGAATAAAAAAAAAAACTGACCTGACTTCACAAAGAGGTTTTTCTGCCTTTGTTTCAGCTGTAAGACGTGAGGAGTAACAGGTGAGAGGTAAAGTCACAGACTATGTTTTAACACTGAGTAAGTAACTGCTGAACATGAGGGTGTGATGTCTGAGGTTGTGATATCAGGATAACGTATCACAGAGCCAGTTTCACTGTGTCGTCTCCCTCCCACCTCCGTGCTTTCCTTCACCAAGCTTATTAGAGACATAGGGAGATAAGCTGCTTTGGACCCTGCTTGTCTTCCTCTCAGGTGGTTAGCCCTTTAGTTCAGACCGCAGTCAGACCTGTTGTTACCATGACACTGAGCCATGAGAAGAGACCAGAGCAACAGCACATCCATTTACCCCAATAATTTGAAATGGACTTACCTCGCCTGCTAAATAGCTGCGAGCCACAGATTGTCATTTGGGTGATTTTGCTTTGGCAGCGTGTTTGTGCTGTTTTGTTTTGGTCAGTCCTCTGCCTTCATTTTCTGTGTTTTTCGCAAACAGTAAGTCAGAAAATGACGGCTGTTTATCAGTCTGGGGGATGATAACATCACTTACAGTCTGTTGCTCTTCCTGTTCAAGTTGGCCTCAGTCTTCAGTATCTGAAAACTGAGGAGTTTTATGATCATTTTCGAAATATTATTCAGCAAAAACAATTTCCTTCCCTATACTGGTATTATTTTTCTATGTTGACTCTGTATTGATCAGATTTAATTGAATTCTCAAATTTATTCTCATAATACCAGAAAGTTTAACTGGTTTCATCTTCCTATTTGTCTCATGTGTTTTATCTGGTTTTATGCTAAAATCTAACCCCAAAAAAAACTCATATCTCACACCTGTGCAGTAAAATGTCTCCAATACAACATCCATAACCTCTCTCACTACCAGCATAGAAGGACAACATGTCTAAAGCCATATTTAAGTCAATTAATTAATAAAAGCGATTACATCATTAAAATGTAAAGCCTCAAAATCCTAAATGACAATGAAAGACTCCAGTTCCAGTCAAAGCAGCTTGAAATTCATTCTCATTGAAGGATGCATTAATTAGTTAGCCTTAACTAAGTTACGTTAATTAAATTAGTTTAGGTTGTTGACTACATATCCTATCATGTCATGTCCCCTTTTAATCTTCAAAATCATATTTGTGTGCCGCTCACTTTCATTGTTTCAGGTTGATTCACGTTCAGTTTTTCTGAACATTGCACGATATGCAAAACAAATCATATTCGATTTCAGTCAGAATGGTCATTTGTGCATTTTATTTTACCCGGATCCTTTCATTTTCACCGAGCCTCTCTGCACATCGCAGTTCCTCACACCGCCAGTAGAGGGCAGGAGGGAGGTTTGCCTCTGCACTCATGTTTGCAGTGTGATTCATCTCTCTGAAAGTCACACGACAAACACGTCCATCTGGAGCCAGAGTCTTTTAAAACCTTTATTTAACACTGATAAACATGTGTGTTCAAATTCAACGCAGTCACACACACACACACACACACACACACACACACACACACACTGTGAGCTGCCCAGTTCAACCAGCCTCTCTGCTGGAGCTGCACCAGCAGATTCGATTTGTTCCATATTCTGTACATGCAACAGGAAGTAACATGATGGATTTTAAATGTTAAAGTGAACAGAGACATGCTGTTTTCAATATGGAGGCACCTGAAGTTCCTTGTTCTAAATGTCAAACCCTCCTTCAGCTGAAAGATTCATGAACTGAAGATTCCCAGTTGTGAAAGCGACAGCATGTTCTCAGACGTACCTGGATGTACAGTAAATAAAGACATAATGCACGGTGCCCTTTAACAGAAACATGACAAGCCTGAGGTAATTCATTAAAGACTGACTGAACCGACTGTTTCTCTCTCCCACCAGTATATGGTACATGTACTGTATATACACACACGAAAGTGACAACTCCACCTACATTTAAGAGATCACGTGACACAAAATGGCACATATAATCCCCAAACAATTTACTTCCATATGCACAGAAAGTCCCAAAGTCCAGAGGAAAGGACTGTAATTCCTTTCAATATACTTTTTTGTAAGAGGATAATGTGTGGACCACAACCTCTCCTTTTCCTTTCTGTGCTGCTGTTTGTTCGACCTTCACTTGTATCTAACCATGCTGGATGTTCACACCATGAACATGTTCTTTGCTAACAATATATTTGCAATACACAACCAAAGGTGGACAAAGTAAACAGCTCCATTACTGGAGTCAGAGTACAGATCCTGCTGGTCAATGTTTTTCTCCAAAACAAGTGTAAATTGTTCAGTCAGATTTTTATTTGAGTTAAAGTACTGGAGTACTTAATCTTAGAAATACTTCAAAAGTACATTATTTTTTATGTCAACACATTGTTGTATTGTTCCAAATTTACACAACCTAATGACTGACTGACTGACTGACTGACTGACTGACTCTCTGACTGACTGACTGCAGAACCTGTAGAATAAAAAGCTCGTAGAATATGATACAAAGATGATAGAAATGACCAGAAAAACACAATTGAATCAACAAAATTACAAGCTGTTTATAAGGAATTAAAGAAACATTTAATACCTCAACATACTGTATAAAGTTAGATGGCAAATTTTGGAAAAAAAAAAGAAATTTTTAATTCAAAAATTTCAAACATGGACTTGAAGAATCTATAGCCTCTTTTTTATCTAACGTCGCCATCGTTAGGACACTGACAGGTTCAATCATGACAGTGGAGGAGTTGGCTGTGTATGGTCTGAGTACATTTTTCAAAATAAAATAAAATTCATTCCTCTGACTAAAAGCTTCTTAGTTGTGCAACACTTTCATCTGCTGTCTTCTTTTCTTATTTTGCTCTTCTTGTGAATATATTTCCTCCACTTCACGTAAAATGACAAGGTTGCTGCGAACGCCAAGACGCCGCAGATGCTTGTTTTGTTAGAATTAATGAAAACAACAGGCAGCTGGCTCCACACACTTCCATCTATACTTCACATGAGCCTGGAAAATCATCGGCAGCTTTCAGCAACTGAAATGCATGAAATCTTTGCTGGCATGAAAGTTGAAAATATTGCCAAGTTTGTATTATTACACAAACAATAAGGCTGCACTTGGTTTCAGACCATGCCAATCTTATAAAGATAGCTTCCAGAAACACATCACTGAACTGGAGCAGAAGCGTGATGGACGTCTCGAGCGATTCTGTTGAGTCTACCTTGAACATAAACCCAACTGTGCTACATATTTCATAGCTGAATTCATTGCAGTGTTGTATTCCGTGACCTTGGTTGCCTACCAACATGTTTCAGACATATAGACTGCATCAGACTGGAGCACAGCAACGTCGTCTACACTTGCACAAAAACCCAATGAACCACGTGCATGTGATCCACTTCCAATACAGAGTGAGAGGTTTTTGTTTTTATATATGACAGAAAGCGCAGATGAGAAAATCATCACGGTCACAAAGACTTGGAGATTTACTCAACACCCTCTCTGATCCAGGATGCTCAGCTGCAGCACCTGCTCTCCGTGGAGGTACCGGGTGTCTAACAGGCCGGTTTTTTCACCCGGCGCAGGAGATTTTTGAAAAGAAATCAGTGAATCTAATGAGTGAAGCAGAGTGGATGACTTTGTCTGCATGTGCCTGGTGTGATCATCAAATGACACAGTGAATTTCTGTGAGAAACTTCATCTGCATAATGTTGCACAGTTGTCAGGCAGAAAAAAAACGAGTAAAGGGAAAAAAGACTGAATCAGATTTCTGTAAAGTTAGAAATAAGTTTAAGTTTACTCTAAGTAGAATGTTGCCTGAAATAAACTAAATAAAAATCATGATATGCTAAGCAGCACTTTAAGCTAAGCAGCATGCTCTTAAGCATCAACTAGGCCAAACAACAAACAGCACGTCATGCTAAAAAGCGCTTTAGGTTAACTTGCCTGCTGATAAAATGTTAAGCTAAGGACAATGCTGCCCATTGCAAAGACTGACTAAAAGAAAAATAAAATAATTACATGATTAAAATAATGAAAGATAAAGAGTGTTTAGGCAAAAGGGCATTTCTCTTGCTTGCCTGTTCGCAACAAACCTTTATTTACAGCCGCAGCGCCTCAAAAATATCCTCCGTTTGAAACAAGAGAGCATGATATTGTTGAGATGCTAAACAAATGATAGCATTATGCTCGGGCCCTGTGCGACAGCTTCTGCCAAATGTTGATGGAATCATTGGCTTTCGACCAGCAAGACATTTGCATTGAGTTGTTTACCAGCCAAAAGGATCACTGTGAGGACACACTGTGGGGGAAAAAAAAAACCATTCACGTCTTACAGCTGATCCTATTACTTCAAACAATGGGAATTTAAAACACTACAAAGACCCACAATGCCTCAGGAAATCAGCAGTACATCAAGTTTGTGAACAACGTCTTGGCTCTAAAGGCACTGCCTCTTTTCTTTATCATTATTTATCAGAACTCAAAATGTAAAATGAGACACAATTAGATCATTGAAAGGAGGAAGTGCCAAGCCTTTTCTTGGCCCAAGCACCCACTGGATGGTGACATCATCCGCTGAGCATCATAGTTATGTTGTCATCTATAGGCTTCAGGGGCAGAATGCGACACGAAGAGGTCATGCAGGGTGACAGGGAGATAACACAAGGGCTCTTCACTCTCAGTGCCAATTAGTGCAACGTAATTTATGTTGTATCTCTGTTTTGAAGAGAAATGTAGTTGAACTGTGTAGGAGACAATGATTTGAGACTTCATCTTAAAAATACAGGGTAGAGCCTCCCTTTGCTCTCAGGACAGACTCATTTGTTTTTGGCATTGAGTCCACCAGATGTTGAAACTTTCCTCTGAGACTCTGCTCCATGTTGACACGATTGCATCACATAATTGCTACAGATTTGTCAGCTGCACATCCATGCTGCCAATTTCTTGTTCTGCTGGATTCAGATCTGGAGAATGGGGAGGGCCACTGAAGTTTACAGAACTTGGCTTTAAAGGGCTGAAACTGTTTGAGACAACTTTTGCTTTGTGTGGTTATCTGAGTTACTGTAGCCTTTCAGTCAGCTCCAAATATAGTCTGATCATTCTCCTCTGAACTCCCTCAACAAGGTGTTAAAGTCCACAGAAAGAATTGCTGCTCATTACCAGCACCAACTGGAATGGAGTGTGTATTAGAATGTCTAGTAGCCTATTCATATCCAACCCAAAAAATAAATAATTAAATAAAAACCATCTCAATCAGATTTGTTATCCTAAAATGTTGTTTTTTGAAGTGTGACTCATAATAACTAATTAAATATATTATATTCTTATGCTTAGTCTGGTCTTTTCCAAACATGTAAATATAGCAATACCCTGCATGCCCTTAATTGTAGCAATTCTTTTTGTTCAAGTTTAATACCATCTTTTTCAAGCTTGTATTTGAGAATCTGTTTTTCGGTTATGAACTCCTGACCAATGAGTGAGCCAGCTAAACTTTTCTAGTGCTAGTGGATAAGAATGAACCATTTTATGAAATTTTACAAAGATAAAATCATGAAACATTATAATAACTTGGATTTAGTTATTGTCCAGTGTGAGGTTTCAGGTTTCAATTATCATTTTGTTTACGTTGGTCTTGAGAAGTAATAATCCATATGAAGGCAAATTAAATCTGTTAATCTTTGACTCCTTTTAACACAGATGACTTTCTCTGTTGATGAAACTGATTGTTGCATCTTTATTCACTCACAGAGGTTGCAGAAGTCATAAAAACTGTTTTAACATACTAGAAAGTAAGATTGTCTCATGTGGTGATTTTCTGCACATGTAACTGAACAGAAGAACTCTTTCTTTCAGTCTTTCTCTCTCTCTCTCTCTCTCTCCAGCAGCAGATAGATATTCAGCTGCCTCTTCGAGTGGGTGTCTTGGTCTAGATCGACATTCCTGCCGTGGTTCAAGGATATCTCCCGTGTTTGTGTCCCACAGCTCTCGTTCCATGGCCGCTATTGTTTCCCCTGTGCTCGTCCTCGACCTTCCCGCCTCAGGAACAAATCCAAGACTCTTCTGGACACGAGGGCACAAGCAGTGTGGTCATCCCACTCTCTGCATTCTTGCACCCTACCTCTGTGAGGTCTGTGGGTGCTGTGCCGAGGCCCGGCCCTGCAGGAGAAACAGACAGAGCTCTGTGTACGAGTTCAGAGTGGACAAACATGTCTGCCTCTGAGTCTATCCCCATTTTACTCTCTTCGTACAGGAAGCTGGGTGGCCATGTTGGCTCCAATGACTTCTATGATATGAACGCAAATGTTAATCCACATATTCAGAATTCAGAGTTCAAGTAAAGATCTTTTCTACTTTCTGTTTGTCCTCTTTCACCATTATTTTTACATTATATTTTCCATGAGTCATAGAACCACATTTAACCTGAATGAACTTTATTTGAGTCGCATGTGGCTGCTAAGAACTAAAACTCTGTATTTGTCTCTCTTTTATAAGTTCTAACTGCTGGTTATTCTTAACCTTTAAGCTCCAGGTACTTTTTTTCAGGAACTGAAAGGTTCCTGTGGCCCACTGTTGTCTGCGTTGTTATGCTTGATTATTACTTGATATTACATTATTCACAGCACTTTGAGGACATAACATGCACAAAAATACGGGACAAATTGCATCCTGTATATATTGAATACAGGACGCAGCATTTTATTTTCAAATACAGGTCAACAAAAAGTTTCATGGTGTGGAAAATGTGTTTGCTCGCTTGGTGCTCGCTCACTGCAGACTTTTAAACATTGTGGGTGAAATAAAATGCAGCGAGCACTCGACCAGTCAGAAATGTTCAGCACTGCAGACCAACCCCCCCCCAAAGTTCCTGAACCTTTAGAAAGTACTACCTTTTTGCTGGTCGATCAATTACCCCATAACTAAATTTAGAGCCTGGTTTCTGCAGTCGAAACACACATAGTTCCTCTAAAGGTTCCTGGTTCCTGGGGAAGGTTTTAGTGAGACAAAATGTTGGTCAGCTGAAAAGCTCACATTATATACCAATCATACCCTGATTTATATATAAAGTATGTCACAGATAATCATTGACATTAGTATTTCGGGTATTCACATATTTCCTGATTGTTACTGTTGTTGAGTTTAGTTTGCTTTGCTGCCACTCGAATACAGAGTCTAAACTTATTTCAGTTCATCAATTTATAATAATAAATAATAATAATACATTTTATGTATAGGTGGTATATGTATGTATAGGCTTACATACATAGGGTTACATCCCTGTTTATCCAGAGTCAGAGAAAATATGAACTATTTGAGATGAAATTTCAGTTCATCCTTCAGTCCAAGTGAACGTTTTTTACCAGAATTGGAGAAGTTCCTTCATGGCGTTACAGAGAAATGTTCATAAGAATGAGACGTTCGTATGAACAGATAACCTAAAAACAATTTGCCTTCCGGTCTAACTGTCGCTGGTGCAGAGACATGAAAATAAAATCCCACTACAAGGCATGAAATATAAAATAAATTACAATTAATATAATTGCATAAAATATATATGATTAAACACTAGAGTTTCAGCCAGATTGAAGAGGTGTGTTTTGAGGTGAGATCCAGAAGTGGAGGGGCGACAAAGCTGAAGGCTTATTTCAGTTTGTCAAACTCTTGTGGTGTTATTTTCTCTATATTAATCTGTTGTGCTGCAACATAAAGACAGCTGTACCTCCACCTCAGAAGACTGATCTCTCCCTGCTTTCATTTGTCCTGTATAAAAACTGACTCATCTGTCACCACACTCCCAGTGGAGAGTGAAACATAAGTAAGTTTTCTTTCCTCTGTGAAAGTTATTTTCTGCCTTGAAATAAGAAGCAGCCAAAACAAAAAGACATCTGTCCCAAAATATTAATATTCTGAAGCTGCATGGGTGTTTTCTAACACAACTTATCCTGCAACAGATCCTGCTTTGTTCACCGGCCACTGCAGCCGCTCTGAATAACACAACGCATCCACGACCGATTGTTGTGTTGTTACGTGGAGAAATGACAGGAGGAATAAAAATTCACACGGACAAACATTTACAGATAAAATGAAACATCTGAGACGATGATGACAGAAACTGAACTGAAATAAAATAAAACAAATGTTGAGCTTTGGGTTTACAGAACAATCCTCACTCAAGGTCTTTCTAATCACTTATTCTGGAGCTTTTGACCATGTCACACAGTCTTTATCAACACGTGATGTTTGCTCAGTTGTCAAGGAGCTGCAGATGTTAAATCTTTATATTTCTCCAAGTAACTTTAAGACTTTTTTACTTTGAGCACGGCAGGTCATTCTTTTGTTCCACAGTTCACACGACAGTCTTCAGTCTTTTTGCACATTCAAATGGTTTTGAATTAGTGCATCATGTCGGCCTTTAATGGGTGATTTAACATTAACATTAGCATTGGAGTAAAACATAAGGTTTGGTTAAAACTTTCTTCTTTTTTTTTGGAACACTTTATGTAATTTTTTCTGTTATTCCACAGAACAAAACATTGCGTGACACAGGACCTCATACCCTTAAAAAATAAGTTAATAATAATAAAAATAAAAGAATAATAAATAAACAAATAACTCAAATTAAATAAAAATAATTTAAAAAAATAGACATATCTTTCTTAGATGCAGGCTTTGCATCATAACAGTGTAGTAAAAGAGGAATATAACAATTATATTTTCATTGATAGTCCGTCCCTCAGTTAAACATCTAGGTGTTGTGTAGCCACCTTTGTATAAAAGCATTCATTTTCAGTTGTAGACTCGCAGTCATTCGTTCCATTATAGAGACCTGCTTCAGTCTCTGCACCTATTGAGTTATGGTTCAAATTTTCAAGTCCAAAACACAACAAACCTTTGAAGCTGCATTAGTCATAGACTCAGAGTAAAAGCTGGAGCTTAGACACAAGGACGCTGCTGGGTTTACTTCAGGAACACTCGCACAGAGCCAAGGGTATAATCAAAATGCCTTTATTACGTTTGGGCATATCAGAGTAAAATGTCCAAACAAAAACCTCAAAAAAAAGGGAATAAAACACCGTCCGGTTTCGACCACCTCCGGGTCTTCTTCAGGGCGTGGTTGGAAAGAGACGTAAACCAGAGTGGAGCGTTGTGATTCTAATATAGACAGATCTCACTAGCATTACAAATAAGCTATATAGACAAGAAGATAATAATCATCATGATTATGTGCGATAAAAAGTTAGCAATAAAATGATACCAACCATTTTAAACTATAAAGAGACGGGGTGAGCCAGTTTACAGGAAAGGCCTGAAATCTACTTCCTCATTCAGACCTGGATACACCAAAGCATCAAAATGCTACAGCTGTTTGAATTTCATTGGTTTCAATATGAAAACACAAAGAAAAGAGAAAATCCAAACATATCAAATCAAGACAACTTTATTTTATGACAGTGCAGACACAGACACTCAGCTAATGTCCACAGGTTTTTGCATGTTTCACAGTCCTTCTCTTTCTTCTGGGGCCTGTGTGTTAATCTGGGCGACTGTACATCCAATTTAAACACAATCCATTAAGAAGACATATGAGGCCGGTTCAACAATGGCCTCACAGTGCGGCAGCTGCTTTGCATCAGGCTGTGAGTTCAGACTCAGAGATAACCCTTGTTGTCCCCTCGGCCGGGGTGAGGCGAACGGGGAGAGGAACAATGGCCCCGGCCCATGCGGAGGGCGGCAGTGACTGACACAGCCACTGAAGCTCCAAAGAATGCCTGGTGCCGAGCCAGAGCCATGGATCACACACACACACACCACCGCCACCACCACACCACCACCCCCCCCTCCCAACCTGACCCCCCCCCCCCCCCCCCCCCCCCCCCCATGTCCCATGGTGCACCAGGCCTGAGGGGACGACACCTTCAAAGACGGCCCCTGAGCGTCAGAGGGAGTGCATACCATCCCCGAAGCAGCAGCAGAGTCTTGTGTTGGACTTTACTGAGTGACAGACAGAGGTCAACCCCACCCAACCTCAGCAGCAGATAGCATGGCTACAGCGAGCAGCTCAGGGCAGAGCACCTTCGGGCTCGGCAGGAAAAAGAAGAACCCCGGACTCATGGATCAGATTAGCAAATTCTTTGGAGGAGACAAAAAGAAAAGGAGCAAGGTGAGAATCTACACATCTGCATTTAAAAGTTTTTTTTCCCAGCGTCCCTTTAAACTCCAGCTTAAAACTAAAAAACCCTAAAGTTTGATCATTTTTTTGTCAGTATGTTATAATTCTGTTCTATATTGGATTTGTTTTCACTGTTGGGTTTGATCTTGGAGCTAAACCCAAGACTCAAGATGAATATTTCAGTTCCACCATATATGTAAAAGACCATCTGAGTTAATATTAAGTTCTTTAAGGATTATTTGGTTTTCTGGACACATTTTTGATCTGATTCATCTCTTCAGTAAAATCAACCTTATTTAAACTCTCTGCTATGGCAGTTCTACGTTTGATGTTTTTGAGGGGAGAAATTAGAGATTAGCATTTTTAAATTGAGGGTTTGCTTCTAAACTACAGTGATGGCTCACTTCCCACAATCAGACACTCTTTAACTCAGTTTGGATCTGGAGATCTTCTCATTGTTGCTTTTTAACAAACAGGCAAAGTTTCCTGCTGAGTAGATTTTTTTAGCAGGAAGATGCTGCATGATCGAGAAACAGCAAGTGGCTGTAAAATAAAAATTAATGCTCAGAGTGAATTTTCCGGATATAAATTTAAAATATTTGGATTTACTATTTTAGTTCATCCTCAAATAATATCTTAAATTTAAAATTTACTTACTATAACTTTTTAAAATCAGTTGTGTTGCTGCCAGCGTTAATACCTCCTCTGAGATGTGGATTTTCTCAGCATCAGTTCTGGAGAATCTCACACAAAACTGCTTTAAAGATTCAAGAACAACCGCTCCGGGATGCGAGAGGCCCTCAGGAGTCAGAGCTGCTCTGTCAGACTTCTTTCATCTGACATCCAAGCCTGTTTCTCTGAGTAGGTGCAGCACAAGTACATCAAGATCTCACATTTGTGTGTTCACACATTTTGATGCATTAGATGTTTTCCCTCGTACTTTGCAGCCTCTCTGTCCTGAACGTCTGAAAAAGAAAAATGCATCTTTTTAGTTTTATTTTGCTCATTTGAGTTGATGAAACACTGAGACAAATAAAAGTAAATTGACTTAAACAGAGAGTAGGTCTGTCAGACAGCTGGATGAACAGTGCTGGAGACTCAAGGTTTGCATATGACAGAATTGTCCCTCGTTCGCACTATGTTTGGACTGAAGTCATATTAGACCATTCTGATGTGTCGAATGAAAACCTGCTACAGCTTCCTAAAGTCACCATCCTTATGTTATTAGATTGTTAATACGGATTCATCACTGGATCAGCAGCATTTAATGTGGTTTAAAATTAGAAATCAAGGGGGGAGGGGGGAACTGCAACAATGGTAGACCTAACGAATATAACCATGGCGATGATGGATGCAAAAATGCAAAAATATTGGGTGGTTTTTTCTCTTTTTTCCATTAACAAGTAATTTCCTGCTGTGTACTTTCTTTTCATCCTTGATTTGTATGGAAGAGGATTAGGGCCACATGTGAGAAAAAAAGGTTTGAGTTTGAGTCAGAATTCTAAAAAGAAAAAGATTTAAAACGAAATTCTGACATTTTTTCTCAGAATTCTTAGTTTAAAGTCAGAATTCTAGAAAAAAAATTTTTATTTAAATGTCAATACAGATACAGAACAGGTAAATACTGGTCTTAATGTAAATACAGATGTTAATAATCGGTTCTGCTGACAGCATTAAAAACTCCTCTTTGTTTTGGAGGGGTTGTTGCGTCAGCAGAGCAGACAGAGAGGCTCAGATGTTTTGCGGTTGTTCTGAAGGCCATCGCTGTGTAAGCTTCACTTTCACTACACCCACCAAGAGAGGAGACCGGCGGCCGACCTGCTTTACCACTGAGTGACAGTGTGTCAGGCGACCACACCTGATAAACCTCCTAAATGTAGTTTCACACAGTCACACTGTAGCACAATATCTTGCTTCACTCTCTCGCTGTAGATCTTTCATGCTGTTTCCTTTCAGTCTGTAATTGCCTTTAACCGATTCAACGTGCAGATTTTCCATCATTCGGTCCTTTCTCGTACTTGTTTGTACTTCATTTGGCTCCTCTCTCACCCTGTGAGACCTGACATCCAGTCGAGCTTTGTAGCTGATATAATTATTGTAATTACTATATTAGGAGGCAGGGTGCAGCTGGGACTAACTTTCAGGAGAGAGCTGGTGTCTATTCATATCATGAATATACTGCATTAAAAGATTTTCAGGCTACAAGGTTTAAAAATGGATTCCTTTATTTTCAATTTCTTTTAATTAAATATAAATGAAAATTAAATATTGTTTTATTTTTTTTGATCATAGTTTTATTTCACAGTAGCATTCCTTGACTTTGTGCTATACTCTTCCTCACAGGGGTCGTTCCGGGGTCACCTGGCCTCCTCACCCCAGCAGTCCTCTTCTCGCCGCAGGACCAATGAAAACGCTGTGGTGCATTTCTTCAGGAGCATTGTAAGTTATAATATATATGAATATTGTTTACATCATATCATTGATCACATACCTTTAAGAATAGAGTCATTTTTGTAGCATCATGCTAACACCTTTTGGTTTCCCATATGGAATTGTAATATATGACATACAGTATATGTCACCTTTAAAGGGATATATTATTATCATATATTGTATATGTACAATTATTAAAAATATATATATAATGAATTTTTATTTGGTATAACAGGTTGCAGTTCTGTATAGGCTATTTAAATAATATATATTTAATGTATATACATACATTTCCTAAAACAACATGTTCTTCATCTTCAACAGTAACATACAGTATGTCAACAATAGAAGCATGCATACATAAACATAGGCCTACATATTTGTATGAGCTAGAAATAGCCTATATGTCAATATGTAATATATATATATATATATATATATATATATATGCATATATAACAGGTTCCATATGTTATTTTTACTCATATACATATATGTTTTATTTCATAATTGGAAATTCAATATATGTACATATATTACATTTGCATATGTTTTTTTCACATTTAAGAAGGTTTGGAGGTCAACAGAGTTTGATGTTGAGTTTTACTCTGAAATCATCATCAGCTGCATAAGTCAGAACAGAACTGACCAATTTCCTCTCATTTATATTATGAGTGTTGAACTGTCAGTGTTCTCTTTTGATTTACTTTACTATTGACTTTTGGCATCAATATTGCAGCAGCGTCTCGCAAACAGCATGCTGAGCTACTTTCCTCTCTGATTACAAAGCTGCATGATTCCTTCATTTGCATCCCGATAAAAGAGGAGTTTCAATCAGCAGCTCAATCACTCGTTTATTTCAGAGCTGAGTTTGTTGCTCCATTTCCCTGTGCTGTGCAATCAGTCACTCTGTTGCTGTTGTTGCTTGGTGTTTCTCAGGTTTCCTCTCCTCCTCCTAAATCCAGGGTGAGTCTCATTTTTCACAATATCTGTGTGGTTGATCATTTCAGAGGTGACAGTGCAGAGATGAAAATTAAAAAGCCGACGTCTGGTCACTTTTTATACATGTCCACCTGGTCCATACTAATGTTCTTCATCATATTTCTCAAAGTTTCAACAGCTGAATTTCTTCATGGCGTTCTGTTTTTAATGTTTCCAGGCACTGGATACCGTTAAGTCTCCATGTGTGAGATTTTAAAATTTTAGGGTTTCGGTGCCATCCAATGGTGGTATCAAAAAGACAAAGGAACCCCACCCCACTGGATTTGACCCCCCCAGGCAGACACTAAAGTACCTGACAAACTAATATTCACTGGGATTGTCTTGTCCTCCGACTTTGCCAAAATAGCTATTTTAACCCATAAACCAAACTTGAACAAATTGAAATTTTGACTTAATGAAACTACAGAAACATCCCAGTGATCGCCACAGTCCAGCTGACTTTAAGTTAGATATAAAGGTATTTTTTAAATTTTAAGATTTCTATAGCTGTCCCGTTTGAAGGATAGTTGGACCCTTACAAAGCAAGAATCCAAAAACCAGAAAATCCCCCCCAAAATTGAAAAGAATGTGATTGAACACAGGGCAGCCAATCACAAAGGAGGGAAACAGGACAAAGATAGGAAATAACCTTAGACATTAGACACACAAGGGAAGTGATTTCAAAATAAAACAGGAAATAAAACAAATGTCCAAACAAATTGTCCAAGGGTAACCATGACAATAGTGTAATGTTTTTTAATGTTACTTACATGTTATTCTAAGTATGGCCGCCGTTACCTATTGTAGTTTGTATGTAATTATTATATTATTGGTAGCAAAATGAATTCCCATGAAAAGCCTGACATACATTTTAGTTTAGTTTTATATGTTTCATTACAGAACTGGGGGTTGGGGTTGCAGGATAATTCATTTTTACTTTATCTTGCCACCAAAAAATATTCCAGACCATCCATACCAGACCATAAAGGTTGTAAATCACTGGCTTCTAATTTTTCTATTAAATGCCTGTAACTGGAACATTGTCAGGTGTGTTGAGGCGGATGCAGGTGGCATCTTGTTCTCACTGTATTTCATCTCATCCTGCTACTGTCTGTTTCTTTTTCATGTCCAGTGGAGAGATGTCTTGGGTTTGGTACGTCATTCAGTCTTTCCCTCTCAAATGGAACAAAAGCCCCACTGCTGACTGCACCACTGAGTGTGTGTGTGTGTGTGTGTGTGTGTGTGTGTGTGTGTGTGTGTGTGTGTGTGTGTGTGTGTGTTGAAATCTGTAGCTCCTTTGCAGTGTGTCCTTTGTCTGCAGTGCACCTGTTACCTAACCTTCACACTCGTCCTGTCTCTCTCTGGCATTGTGTGTCCCTGCTTTCCCCCTTGAAAAGAAAAGTCTTTTCTACCTGAGCATGTGGAATCAAGACGTATTCAAAGCAACTGATTCACCAGCATTTACATCCAGTAGCTGAAAGGCAAAAGCTCACAGCGGCTCACTCTCCACTGGTGACTGATCAGTCGAAAAGATTTAAATTATTCACTCATCTTTGAAACCAGGAAGTAATCACTTATTGGTGAATTTAATACATCTCAGTTTCCCCCCCTCCTTTGCTTCAATCCAGAGCGACTCGCTGCTTCTGGATGACTTTGAAACTGCTCAACTTTTTATCAACCGCAACCGGTAAACATTTTCTCTCAGGACCTTTTGGCCTGCATCACCCTCCTCCTCCTCCTTCTCCTTCTTCTCTTCCTCCTCCTCCTCCTCCTCTTCTCTTTCACACCTCTACATCTCTGTAACACGTCTATCCCTTACGTGCCAGAGATGACTCACCGATCCATCTGTTTCGGTTTCCCACGTGCTTTGTGAAGTTTCATCCGTCCGGCGACTCTGGACAGCCTCATGTCCTCTGTGTCTGTGTCTGTGTGGACTTTTCTCCTCGTAATTCACTGTCTTTCCCCTAAAGGTTGCCGTCATGTGAATCTGGCCCTGTCACATGTTCATGTTTTTCCTTCCTTCGTGTCTCGTCCATGTTGTTCTGTCACAATAACAGATCACAGAGCACAGACGCCACATCACGCTGCTGCTGTTGCAGAGAAACCACATACCTGCACTTTGGTTTTTCTTTCATTTTAAAAGCAGTAAAAGTGAGATCAGTACTTTGACCTTTAAACCTTTAATAACCTGTGTGTAATTTCTAAAGGTTATATGATTACAAAAACAATTCTATTTTATTGTCCACGAGGGAAATTCAGCTTGTAACAAAGAGAATTAAACCCAGTGAACGCTTAAAGGTCAATCCCAATGCGATAAAAAAAAAGAGAAATATATGTGCAAAATGTCCAAAAAGTGCAAAGGTTTGGACATTCATAAGGAAGCATAAAGTCTTTTCTTCCTTTTTTTGAAAGACGTATTATTCGTGGATATGTGTGTTTTTGTCTAACAACAGCAACAACTGTGCTCTTTGTCATTTTTCGTTTGGCATTTTGTGGTGGGACATCTCTGATGCTCTGAGGTAAAATGTGTTTTCCTCCATCAATGTAAAACGAATTAAACGTCTGCATGAAGGTTAACCAATGACAGAGCAGGTTTCAGGGCCGTGGTTTCAGGTCTACATCTGTTGCTCATAGACCGTCTTCTTCTAGGCTTCGTCGCCGCGTGCCGAGAGCACAAAGTCGCCGGTCAGAAGACGCAGAGACCAAAGCACACTGTCCAGAATCTTCAACCTGGTGAGCTCGCCACACGTTTGCATCTAGATTTTTTCCTCCTTTTAATTATAAAACTGGAGCTCATGAGCAATTTTCTCCTATCTGTGTTTATCCGAATGCAACAGTGATGCTCTCACCAGAGATCAGTGAGTAATAACTCCATACAGTATAATGATTAATACGGTGGCCCTGAGAGCTCAACGCACTGCAACAGAAGAAAAACACATGCAAACAAACAAGACGCAAACAACTTCAGAAAACATCCTCATCAGTTTGACGACACATGAGCTGATGAAACTGATGAAGATGTTTTCTGAATTTGTTTGTGTTTTGTCTGTTTGAATGTGTTTTATTAGGTGCCAGTGGTTTGAGCTTCAGGGCCACCGTAGATTTTTTTTATTCATTTCATCCACCAACATGCTTCACAGCAGCCTGTGATCATAATCAACTAACGAGCTGAAGTGCAACATTTTTCATTTTTTACAGTGATACTACAAATATTAAATATCTCATCCACAAATTAATTGAAATATCATCTACCTTGACTCTTTTGAGGGTTTATTTTCAGTGTCGACCTCCTTCAATCCCAATAAAAGAAGCTTTTGACAATCAGTTTTAACCGAACACTACATCACACCCCTGATTGGTCTTAGCTGCCAAATCTGGGGGAAGAAAAAATTGCAGTTTTTTTCATCCTCCTCCTCTTAATCGTCCTCCTTCTTCTCTCCAGGGAGATAAGTCCCGTCCACCCCCCAAACGCTGGAGCACCATCTTCTAAGCTCTCCGCCGAAGACCAGTCCACAGATCCAACACCAACGACGGGACGAGACGAAGGAGGAGAAGCAGATCTGCATGCGGCGGGCTCACAACCTCAAGAAGATGTTAACTCACTAACACAAGCCTCGTGTTTCTTTAGACAGTGACACAACATTGACAAAGTGTAAAAATCCACTCTCCAGGGATGTAGGTTGTCACCGTGCAAGTCTTCTTTTTTAATCCTACTTCTAAGGGTATCTTGTCTTAGTCATTACAAGAGGTTCAGTCATGCTTTCAGTAAATTATCCTGTAAGAATCACCCATTCGAGTATCTTGGTCTGATGGTGCTATTGTCTGCTGTCTGCTGTCTGAGGTTTGTTCATGGCAGATGTTCGTTTGTCTCCTGTCGACTCCATGTGTCTCGTTGCTTTCTAGAAACGCAGCTCACACACCGAACAAACCGTCATTTCTGTTTCATATGTGAAAATCCAGATGGAGAGTGGTTCTGTTTGTGCTTGAGTGAAACGCATGTCGCTGAGAAATGCATTTGAAAATACAACTGGGAACCTGTAAGAGTAGCATGGGCGCTAATCTTGTTTTGAGTAACAGTTTTTGTTTCTTTACGCGTCAGTGTAATTAATACACATGTACAGTATGATGCTGTCAAATGCCCTTTTTAAATGCACTGTTACATAACAGAAAACGGTCTGCTGTCTTTCCCATATCGTAGCTTTTCTCATTTATTGTAATTATCTGTTTGCATCTTAAATTAAGTTTGAAGTTTTAATGTTATTTGTGTTTTGTTTAAAAGGTGGCACAGGTTTGTTTTAATTGATGGTCAGATCGTAAGTGGTTCAGTGGTAGAAGGCGGAAGCAGCCAGAAGGCCTGAGGAGTTCCAGTACTGAAGGACAGGATGTTGAGTTCAAGTGTTTATTTTGTTCATAATGAATGACATTGCCGCTCTCATTTGTATGTGATCTGTTTGTAAGTTCGCTTCAACTGTGTAGTCAGAAACACTGTAAAGGTGGTGCTACAGGAGTGTTCTGTTTCCTCTTTATGTAAAAGTGAATGTTCAGCCTAACTGGAAATAAACAACTTTTATCGTCTCTTAGTTAAGACTCATTAAATGTTTTAAAATCTGGCAGTTCTCTTGTCTTTACTACATTTATATTTTCATGCTTTATGGTATGAACATTTTTTAAATGTCCATACTGAATTAGACTTATTCACTTTCTTACAGAATTAGATGAGAAATTCTGTAATTTTCACAACTGTACGGTAAATATGTAGCTGAAAAGAAGTAAACAGGAAACAGCTAGCTTGACTCTGTCTAAACATAAAGAATTAGCCTAGCAGCAGCTCAAGTTCAATAATTAACATATTATATCTCATTTCTTTTCAATCTGTGAAAAAAACACAGTGTGAAAACAACAACTTCATTCAACAACATTCTATGGGAGTTTATGTGTCCAACTAGAGCCAGCATACAGTTAGCTTAGCATAGCATAAAGACTGGAAGCAAAGCAGCGACCTCTGGGACTGAAAAATGAAGCCAACACAGACGTACCAAAAGCTGCAGTTCCTCTAATGACCACTAGAGTCTGGCTCCCACAGTGAGTCAGTCCCCATAGACTCCCATGTTAAAATGTCCAACTTTACAGCAGAAATAAACATGTTTACAGCCTGGTACAAAAACAACGGTTTTGGTCTCTAGAGCTAATTTCCTCCTTCATGACAACAGTTTACATTTTATTAAGGATTAAAGTTATGTAGAATTGAAGGCGTGCCGCTTTGAGTGACAGGTGGGTCAGGTAGTGGCAAGATGGCAATGACGGAACGACCCACTCTGAGCTTCAAAACCGCTCTTCAGAAACAAGTGGGTGACATCACGGAGACTACGTCCATCTTTATTTACAGTCTATGGTCAATCCCCATAGACAGAGATGAACATGTTTACAGTCTGGCCATTTTGGGATTAGCTGGGAGTTAGGGGTGGAGTCAGGCACGGCCAAGATCGCGGCAGCAGGGCAGTTCACTCTGAGCTTCAGAAACCTGTGGGTGACGTCACAGAGGCTACGTCCATCTTTATTTACAGCCTATTCTGGAAACTAAGGAAAACAGGCTAGTTCTGTCCAAATGTTTAAAAAAAAAAACTACCAGCATCACTTAAGGTCACAAATTAATACATAATAATAATAATAACAATGATAATATTAATAATAATTAATAATAATAATAATAATAATAATAATAATGAACTTTATTTGTATATCACCTTTCATACAAGAAATGTAGCGCTTAACAACAATTAAATGACACGCACCAAGTGCATCACATGAAAAGACATGAAATGAAATAACATAAAACATGCTAAAAACATTGATGTAAAGTTGAAAAACCTAAATTTTTAAAAGAACGTGAATAAATGAATGTAAATGAGTTGTAATAATTATGAAATAATAAGTAAAAAAATGTGAAAAAAAAGATTACATAGAAAGGAAGAAATCAGTAAGACAACATACAAAAGTCCTAAGTGTAAAAATGTTTTTACAGCTTATAGAACTAGAGCCAGGCTAGCTTGCTTCCTGCTTCTAGTCTTTATGCTAAGCTAGGCTAGTCTGGCTGGCTGCAGCAGCAGATTTACCCACAGATGCAGATCATCTGGAGGAAAACTAATCATGGTTGAACTGTCATATTGAAATAAAGAAATGGGGACTCTTGTTGTGGCGGTGTTACAGCTACAAAATAATACCTTGATGTTTGTGAGCATGACGATACTGGACACCAGTTTCAAGGTTTGCTGAACAGCTGAATTACTGCAGTTCTGCATTAGCCCCTGACTGAACCCAAGCTCCATGAAAAATCCTCTGGAGGCCAATCATCTATCTCAGACAATAATCCCCATATGAAAGTGAAAAAATAAGATATCTGTACATTATGTCCTTCATTTAATTGAATACCTAACAAGGATGAGTCATCCTCAACTGATTCCCCTGTCACTGCTCAGAAATGGGAAAAACATTGTTTCTCATCATTAGAAACGAGGCTGAGAAACAACTTCTCAAGGACAACCGGCCCTAAAACCACAATAAGCTGTTTGATCTCTTCTCCTGTGTGTGATGTTCCTGTGATAATTGGTTCAAAATTCAAAACATAAAAAAGGGAAGTGAAAGGCAATTTTCCTGCGTTTGACACATTTTAGCAGAAACATAAAGAGCTAAATATGTACTGATTCTGTCCATACAGATGTCTGATAAAATACAAGCTACTATGCTCAACACAAAATCCATCATTTCAATGACCTATGACAGAAAGAAAACTGATATCAACCGATTGTTGTGCAATTCCCTGGACTGTGACCTATTTTGACTGGTTACATATACAGCACCATATGTAAGATCCTGGTCCCCTGTTTGTGAGTTGCTCTTTCATTGTCAAGACCTCATGTTTGCCTTTGAAATGGAAATCCCCATAGGCTGCAGTGTCCTGAATAGATAGAGAGGATAGATAGATTTTATGAGGGAAACTGTCATGTTACACATGACTATGGAAGAGAATAGAATAAAAAATAAATAAATGAACAAAATTGAAATCACAACTGCAGAATTGCAGACCTGCAGAGCTGGAATCCGTTTTTCTAGTTATAGAGACGTACAAATGAAAAGAATATATGTATGGTGTGTGTCTATGATATGCGTGTGTGTAATTTTCAAGGTTTATATCAGATGTAGTCGTGTGTATCTGTCTTGTAAGTATGAGAGGGTGAAAAGGAAAGTATAGTGGACATTAATGATTTAATATAAATATAATCATAGGGAGAATTTAAAAGAGTCTAATAATATTAATGTATGATATCCTGTCAACATCATTTTTAAAAGAAACAATGACCTCAGTGGGACAAAGGGGCGGAGCCAGAATACATTAAATGATAGTCCCATTCATCAGCCCTTCATCTTCTAGGGTCTCTGGGTCTTTTCATGATTAATTGAAGGAGCTTTCTTCAAACAGTCAAGACCTTTTACACAGTTTAATCATGTGGACAGAAGCTGCAGAGCTGAGCAAGAGAGACCTCTGCTGCTCCACCACTGTGCTGCAAAGGAACTGAGCCACAACTGTTCCCGAATGACCCAGTCATTTAGAACAAGTGTTGTAGAATACATCTCAAGTGTCCTATAATAAGTGTTATATAAATATGACCCACTGAAATTAGCCTCTGTGTTCTAGATTGACAATAAATAATAACTAAAGCTGCAAGCAGCAATATTTGGGCCCTAACTTGACACCTATGAAGTTGAAAATAAAATAAAATGATGGTTGTCATTCAAGGGTTACTTCCTGTTTTCAGTAAGTGGCGATATGACAGTGACATCACAGTAGTATGCAGACGTCTTCAGTGTGGGACTGTCATCAAACACATGAAGTGTGAGGCACATTGGACAAAGGACATTATAGCTGTAACAACCTCCTGTTCCATGGCGAAACGTCAAAATTCGCAACGCCGTTTGACACACGTCACAATGAAGCATCACGAAGGTGTTTACTGACCAAGTTTGGGACAGATTGGACAATGTGTAATAGAGTTATAACAACTTCCTGTTGAAATTTGCCACGCAATAAATCACAATATTCCACAATATTCCACAATCAAACATCCAAATTGTTTTTATTATCATATATACCAAGATTTTGATCTGTGACATAGTGCGAGGAGACGTCAGCATTGCACAGGAAATATTTTTACACTTTTGTATTTATTTTCCAATGGTAAATAATTTATGTGCAAAATGCAGATGAACTTTATTCGGGCTCCAGAAGTATTCACAGCGTTGCTGGTTACAGATGTACAGGTTACAGCATCACTTAACGAGTCGACATGACACTGCACAAATTAAAAAGGATCACTTGAATAAAGCATATGATTGCTACTTTTTTTTTCTTTTTTTTTTTTTTTTAAATATCAATGACATGAGAAGAATGTACATAAAAAGATCCAAACCTTTACTGACTTTCAGAATGTTTTCACACCTGCACTTTTTAGTGCTTTTAAACTGAACCCTGGTTCGTTTCCCTCTTGGTACGATTCATTTGGGCAGGTGTGAAAACAGCAATCGCACTCAGACCAAAACGATCGCTGAGACCCTTCCAAGGAGGTGGTCTCAGTCCGGTCCGAAACGGACTCTGGTGCAGTTTCTTTTTGCTGTGAGAGAGTTCTGAACTCGATCCGCCCCAACTAGCAGGTGAACTCACAAGTTTGAGCTCGACAAGGGGTGTTTCTTTATTGAATTGGGGCCAGATTTGATAATGTGGAAACACCTGGGGGCCATGCGGTGTGAAAAGCCACTGCAGGGAGGCTACGCTGTTTCACTTGATGTTTCAAGCGCTGGTAGGAATTATGCTTAGTCTTGTAATGTCTCTTCACATTGAACAGCGACGGTCTCTTGGCAAATGAGACAAACACAACAATTTTGGCTTTCAGTGAAAAAGTTTTCAACTTTCCAACGCTCCTCAAAGGGGCGTCCCTCGCCGTCTACTTCCCACTTCTTTGCTGTGGCCATGACAGCTACCTAGCAGCAAACGTCTGTTGCCTGTTTACAGTCTGTTTCTGAAAACATTAGTTCCAGCTGAACAGGAAAAAACACAAAGTGAACTTGCTTCATTAACCAATACTGTGTGGCAGGCCACATAGTATATTTTGAGACACAAGCTGTGGGCCATTTAAAATCGGTTAGCGGGCAACTATTAGCCCATGGGCCGGACTTTGGACATGCCTGAGCTTGACGGTTCCTGTAACCTTCCTCCTGTGTCTACTTTCCTGCCCCAGCCAGACAATCTGACCAATAAGAGGAGGGAACGTTCTCACGTGGTTTGTAATGATGCATTTTGGTTCACTTGAATTTTTCTCTGTTTGAAAGCAAAATGAACCTACAAGTTTACAAACTCATCAACTGAATCAGACCAGAGCAAACTTACTTTATGTGCGAAAACGCCCTTAAACTCATCATGTGATTCTTTGTCCCTCTTGTGTTTATGTACATACAGTTTAACGCCATAAAGCTGTTTCACATTAAAGGGATAGTTAGGGTTATTTGACGTGTGGTTGTGTGAGGTAGTCATACATAGTCTGTGTGTTACCTGCAGTAGATTCAGATCAGCACGCTGACTGTTAGGAGGAGCAGCAGGGAACACGGTACACTAGCAGAGCCATGTGCTGCTGTGGGCAGGACCACCAGAAAAAACCTGTTTTAGACACTTTAAGAAGACGCCCACTGAAACAATCCAATATCCGTTTAAATGTTTGCTTCATGTAGAATATTTTCAGTGCTTTATCTACCCGTCAAAACACTACTTTCCTTTGGTATTGCACTGTATTATGTCACAGGTACAGGTCAGCTGAGTGAATCAGAAAGAGCTCAACTTCACTTTGTTTTGACAGGAAGATAAACAGCTAAAAATATTCTACATGAAGTGTACATTTAGACACATATTGGATTGTTTTTCAGTGAGCGTCTTTTAAAAGTGTCTAAAACATGTTTTTTCTGCTGGCCCCGCTCACAGCAGCACATCGCTCTGCTCCTCTAAACTCAATCTACTGCAGGTAACACTGACTATACATGTCTACATCATACAACCCCACACCAAATAACCCCAACTATCACTTTAATATTTAATTTCCACTAAAGCTTTCACTCGCCTCCTCTTTAAAAACATGACTGCCACTGTCCAAATTTTGTGACTGTGATCTTAGTTCATCCACAATCCCAGAAACACTTCCCAACAGCCCCCTCATCCCATCCTCCATCTCCCCATGAAAATCCACCTCCTCCACCTTCACCTGTCCTCCTGTTGCTAGAAAAGCTTCCCCTTCGTCAAATCCATAACTGAAGCTGCCGTCCATATCTCCTGCTGCTGCTGTGTTAGCGTTGCTGCTGTTAGCTGAGGAGCTGGAGGCGAGTCTTTCGCACCGTGCCTGATGCCTGAGGAAACTGTCCCTCCAAATGACTTTCTTCCCACACAGGCCGCACTCGTAGGGCCGCAGCCCCCCGTGGGTTTTAAGGTGCTTGGTTAGATGGTGCTTCATCTTGAAAGACTTTGTGCAAACAGGACAGCCGAACGGCCGCAGGTTGAGGTGCTGCATCTTCACGTGACGGTCGCGCATACTCTTCAGGGTGTAGGCTTTGCCGCAATGGCAAAAGTGGACTTTCCCCGTGTAGGGGGCGCCAGCGAGCGAGACTGAGGATGACGAAGACGGGGTTGGGGGTGAAGAGGCGGGTGGGAAAGCAGCAGAGGATGGGGACAAGTGGCGACTGGAGGTGGGGGTCAATGAGCCAGTCTGTCCCACACTGGTGGAGGGCCAGTGCACCTCGGAGCCCGCCATTGTGAAGTCTGGAGACACAGGGACCAACGGCCTCTGGGAAACCTGTCCTGTGCCATCTTCAATCTCATCATACGTGTCTCTGCTGAAGGTCCCCTCTGTGAAACATTCAAAGTCCACATCCTCTTCATCCTCATCCTCATCCTCGTCTTTACTGCAGCTCCCGCCCTCTCCTTCCTGCGGCCTCTGCTCCTGCTGAGACCAGGGGCCCGACTGCCACTGCTGCCGGGCTGAAACCGGACAGGACGGGCCCAGAGCTCCCTCACCTGTTTGACAGGCGTGAACGCCGGAGGGCAGATCTGAGGAGTGATCACTTCCTGCCAGATCTCTCTGCACTTTTTCCTTTAGCACATCGGCACTTGTCTTCCCTGTGGCTTGTCCGGCCTCCGCATTCTCATTTGATACTTGGTGGAAGTCTGCTGAAGAAATGTATAACAAATTACATGCAGCTGGCTACAATATAAACACTCAGACTCTGCACCGAGAAGACCAATACAAAGAATATGTGAACCATATTAGAACATTCACAATATAAAGATGTTAGCTGGGTCCCAAATCACGAGCCACATCCTTCAGAGGCTGCATCTGAAGACTGACTGCATCGAAGCGCTGCGACTAGACTGTTCGATTTCAAGGGCACGCCCTTCTTTTCCTGGGCAACAAAGGCTCCAACACGTGGATCCTTCGTGGCCCAACCTATCCCAAGATTCACTGCGTGCGGGTAATGAAAGCAAACAACACTGATGGAGAGTCTGAGGATTACACTGTTAAATGTAAATATTGTGTTTCAGCTCAGTTCAGCTGCTAACGGTATAGCTGTTAAAACCAAGAGACTTAAAACCTCAAGTTTTAGTCAAAACTAGAATCACCTTTTCCTGGTTGTCTGCCTCCTCCAATCAGACTAGTTCCAGGTCACATCCCTGTTTATCCAGAGTCAGAGAAAATATGAACCATTTGTGTGAAACTTTGTCATAATTGCTGTGTGAAGTCTTGAGTTATGGCTAACACGTTTTTTTGTGAGGTCCCATTGACTATGACCTTTAACCACCAAAATCTAACCAGTTCATCCTTGAGTCCAGGTGAATGTTTGTGTCAAATTTGAAGAGGTTCTGTCAAAGTGTTACTGAGATATTGTGTCCACGAGAATGGGACGGACAGACAGACAACCCGAATATGTATCTGGCTCCAACTGTCGCCAATGCGGAGGCATAACATGTTATGTGTTGTCAAGGATGCTAGGTGACAGGACGCAATGGTAAGGGCAGACACAGCTGGTGACACACAGTGAATATTCTCCGTAGACCAGACCAGTCTCATTTCGTTCGGTTCCACCTTCGCATTCTCTGAAGGATGCGGCCATTACGATATTTAGTCTCTGGTGGTAGAATCTTAAACTGTCAGATACAGACAGCAAAAAATGAGGTTTTTGTATCTTACCACAGTGTCCCATTTGTGCGAAGCCTTGCTTCTTCTCCACCGCCTCCTCACCCACTCCTTCATCTGCCTCGATCTCTCTCTTCTCGTTCCTCCTCTTCTCATGTGTCTCTTCACTGTCCCCATTCCCTCTGTTCTTATCAAGCTGTCTATCAGCGTTCGGCGTCGTACCCCGCTGCTGAAACCTGACTTTCTGCTTTAATGTCTCACCACTAGGGAACCCCCCGTGGTGCCGGCTATTGTGTCCGGTTCCATCATGTGCAAAGTGGCTAGTTTTGGCATGGCTTGATATCCATGCCTCCTCAGAGCTGGTGTACTCACTCTCCGTGTAGCTGGGGAGCACGTCGAGCTGAGTGTCCGCTAAGTGCTGGGCTGATGAGGGACGTGGACGCCCCCACCTAGGGAACTGTTGCGGGCGTCTCCATGTAGCTAAGGGAGGCAAGGTGTCGGGCTTCCTCTCCCTCCGTCTTCCCTCCCTTTCCAGATTTAAGCAGTCGGTGCTGCTCGGGGACTGCTGTCTTGACGCAGTGCCCTGGTTGGCTGCAGTCGCCTCTCCAGGGGTGACCTCTACTGAGGGCCGGGGTCTCTTCAAGATCTCAGTGCATTTGTCCACAATGTGCCACATCTGAAGGAAACTGGCTACAGTGACATAGTTGACAATGTCATCATGCACAATGCTCAGCTGGCCTGTGTAGGCAGAACTCAGGACACTCTCAAAGGCCAACGGGTCCATGACTGAGGGGAGGGAAACAGTCGTGACATTCTTCAGTAACACCTGTGAGAGAGAGGAACAAAGACATAATGAGGTTTGGGTATCTGAAGTGGCCATAAAGCAATAATACCTTTTCATAATCAAATTTATTGCAGACTATTGTACCCGCACCTACCTGGTCATGGAAGTATGGCGAGGATGCAGCGAGCACACACCGGTGGGCCCTGAACACTTGACCTTGCACCTGGATGGAGAGGTCGCACAGCCGGCCCTCCTCCCGCTGCCGGTTGAGATTGTCCAGAACAGCAGCTCGAGCACCAGGGAAACACACCTGGACCGTCAGACCGGCCGGAGCCGCAGAAGCACTGCAGGTTGCGTCCATAGTCACACGAAACTATAGAGAAGATAAAACACAATTTGTGACATATTGTGTGTCTATGGACTCTGTAGATCTTATTGATAAATGGTGCATTTTTCAATGCTTTATCTTATATAACATAGAGGCTTGTATGGTTTTCTGGGTTTTCACGTTCACTTTTTGAAGGCGGATCCAAGACAAAACTAAACCAAAGGGAAAATTATAACAGTGGCACTGACATTTAAATTAGGAAAAACTGAGACATTGACTCATCTAAAGTCATTTATTTGTATTTTCTTTGTTTCTTGAATTCAACGTCCTCAGTGAGGAGAAATACATTCTGAATTTATCAAAAAACAGATTATTATAATTAAGGGTAAAAGTCTCTTCATTTACATATGATTAATATTTTCTCGAGATTTATTACATTCATGCAGGCAACTAATCAGCTGGCTGATCGAAAGTCTTTTTCAAGAAAAAAAAATCCTAAAAGTAACTAGCTCCAGCCTCTAATATATGAAGAATTCCTGATTTAATTTATTAAAATATAGTAGTGATAGTAAATTTAATCTTTTTGGATTTTGATCTGTTATTTAGAAAATCGAAAAATCTCAGACATCATATTGAGCTATTTCTTCATATTTTACAGCCAAAACATTAGACTAGCTAATATATTAGATTAGATTAACTTTATTTATCCCACAACTGGGAAATTCATTTGACAGATAATAATGATAATAAAAAACAATAGTGCCGCCCTTTACTTAAAATAGAGGACATATTAGTGGTAAAAATTTCCTATTGAAATATATTTTAAAAAGGATGTCAATAAGGGGTGCAAATTACGATTACTTTTTAAATTTATTATTAGTTTAGTTGTTGAAGGTTATATCACCAAATCGATTGCATTGTCCCAGTAGACACTAGATTGTAAGTAGTTCCTTATCAGTTAAGATAAAGAAAAGCAAAGAATGTGAAATAAGGGAATGTTTACATGAAAAGTGACTTAAACAATTACCTTAAATTAGAGCTGCAAAAAAGTTGATTGATAGATGGACAGAAAATTAATCATCTTCTATTCTGTTAATTGGTTCACACTTTAAGCAATTTATCAAGCAAAAATCCCAAACTTTCACCAGTTTAAGTTTGTCATTTGTTGCTTTTCTTTGTCGTAAGTAATAGGAAATTTAATATCTTTGGATTTTAGACCTGTTGCTCAGACAAAATGTCATATGTTTTTATCTTTTAAGTTATTGGTGTATTTATTTATTCCTCACTGTTTTGTACATAATAGTGATATGGTTAATTATTTCCTTGTTTCTACTCTATGTTCGTGTGTATCTATATATGATTCTGATTCTCTAAACCAGAAATTTAAAGACATCACCTAAGGCTTTTGGAAGCTGTAATTGGCATTTTTGATTATTCATGAGAAAATTACAACTTAATGAAGAACCTGCTCAACAGAATAATCTGTAATGACAATAACAGTTGCAGAACTTTTTTTGACAATAACTTTTAATTACTATTTTATATTTCTTCTGTCAATTATCCTAATTATTTTCATCTTTAGTGTCAGATAACACAAGTGTATGCATGGTAGGTAGAGATATTTAATGATAACGAACTAGGTAATCCTCAAACTGCCGTGATTTGTTGTGACATGAAGACTCAGCTTCCACCTGATGATCACTACCACATTTAGCTAGCTGCTGTTAGCTAATCCCAAACTACGAAGCACGTTGTAAACTTAAATCTTGAAAAAAATCATCACCGTCATCATTATAAATACGATGTCTGTTTATAAAACTAGAAAATAGCTTTCCACGTTCTTAGGTTCACTGCGTGTTTGTGTTACAACACGCCAGCGTTAGCATGTAGCGAACACAGCTAGCTAGCAGCTAACATTGGCATAGTACTTTACCTTTGATATGTCGGTGCGTCGGGTTTTTTTTTACCTTATCAGGGGACGTCGCTGACTATTTGTAGGACATTATTATTCGTGAACTCCATATACAGAGCGCCATCTCTTGTTTGTGTATAAAATGATATATTAAGCTAGTAAAGGCTAACAGCAGCTTGCCCGTAGGCGTAGCTAATGCTAGCTGGTTGACAAAACAGCATGAGCATCCTCATGCACGACGTGAGTGGGTGTTTGGAGTGAACGTTTTTTTAAATTATAAAGAAATGCCATCACACTGACTACATTAACCAGCGGCTTTAGATACGGGAGAAGCATGTTGAGTATTAGATAAGCTGGTTTTACGGCTATACAGGCGATTTTAAGAAGTTTTATGCGTTTTATGACAAACTAACTTCTGCTGACAGAAAGATGCCATCGTTGGATCACCCCGCCCGCCCCACTGAGAGTTCACTTAAAGGGCCAGTACACCGTTAATATCAGCACTGTACTACATCTCTGAAGCCTTTCTTTCTCATTAAACGCGCTATAATCGCTAGGTGAGCCCCCCTGCGGCAGTTTTCCAGACAAAGCTCGAGCTAGGGTCAGTTCAAAAAGAGCGGGGCTGAAGCTTAAACAGTCGTCACCCACAGCATCTGCTCAATCATACACGCACAGCCCGTTTTTACCGCAGTGCATCTGCAGCATCCTCTGAGCGGAGCGACAGAGGTGCCGCTGTGGCGTCGAAAAAAACACCGCTAACTGAGCACAGGACGTGGTTATTGGATATTTAATTTTTTTTGGTTTTGCTTGTGTATGTGTGTGTGTGTGTGTGTGGCTTTTATGCTCACGCAATTTTATCTGCAATGCCAACACGACCGAAGCATCTCTTCTACGAGCAGGGGGTCATTAGATAGGTGAAGTGATTCCACATTCATCTGTCATCGCACCAGAGGACAGTATTTTTCCCCCCCGAGGAGACGAGGAGAAGAGGCCTCTAATTCAGGACAGTAGGCTCCGATTTCAGTGATCCGATTAAGAATAATTATTTTTAGATCATTATACTGGTCTTTATTAAGTATTGGTAGCGTGTAGCCTGCAAGAGGTAGCCATTTGATTCTTAACATAGAGCATGCAAATTAATTATATATGCATTGGCATGTTAAGCACATTGTAGACGTTCATTCAGTAGCTGGCATGTTGCACATTATACAAACAAACATATATTATAAATTTGTGTAATTTGCCAACATAACAGAGCAGAGCATGTGGCCCCGGGCAGGTCTAATGGTCGCTCTGCGCATCTCACATTAGGACCTCAGGGAAACAAGATAATCACATCTCAGGGTGTTGATCTGGGGAACACTGTGAGTCACCAGATATCTGGATAGTTTCATATGCTACTAGATAATTAAAAGCAGAAAGCCCACCACTTGAATGCATTCCTCCATTTTATAGAGATAAAGTGGAGGAGGGCGGCTGTCTGATAAGCAGCAATAATTTGTTGGCAATAAATCCTGTAACGACAGGATACAGATGCTGGCTTGAGCCAAAGAGCTGAAGTACTGACAGTGTAGTTCCACGGGGCTGTTAGTGCATCCGTAAACACATTTAAGTGTATCAAGGGAAGATACATGTCTGCACTTTACAATGCATGATTAGCTGCTAGCTACCAGGCACATCCACATATTAGCCTACACTTTACTGACAAGCAGCTTTTTAAATTTGCATATAAGCTCAATTCTTCTTAAAAAATAAAGAAGAAAACTTTGCAAATATCCATTCAGTTATTACAAACTTAGAGGCGCTCGGTTTGTGAGTGACATAAGCGTCAAGTTTTTTGTTTTTTTTTTCGTTTTTTTTGGAGCTGGACACTGGGAGCATCAGTGTTAAATTTTGGAATTTTTGAGGACCCTCGTTCAGCAAAACAGCCAGACTAACATCCGGTGACATGGCTGCATCACATCTGCTGCTCTTCTCCCTGCTCTGCTTTCTGTTCGGTGAGTCCAGCTCACTTTTTTTTTTACAGCCTTCGTGTTAAGACAAAATCTAAACTGTAACAATTGTCTATATGTTTTTCCTTGTGTAAACAGTGTACCAGTGCCATGGGGCCTGTGCAGAGGTGGACTCTGACACTGAGGCAGTGGCAGGAAAGGGCTTCAAACTGGGCTGCATCTCCTGCAAGAGGAGGAGTGAGGTTGAAGGTGCTGCCACCGTCGAGTGGTACTTCAGGGCCAAAGGAGAAGCTGACTTTATCCATGTGAGTAATTAAGTCTATTTTTAGGTGGATTTCAGCACCAATGTGAATTCTCCAGGGAGTTTCAGTCGCTCAAGAATCCTTAAAATCAAACTTGTCCCAGGCCATATTAGGGATGGACGGTCTCATTTTGGCATATGATCTACTTTTCAGGTGAATCGTCATTAAAAATGTGCCCTATTTAGATATTTAATTTTAAAAGTTGAATCGCTGCTACCCAGCCCACTGTTAACTGTAGGACAGCTAGCCCGCTAACTGCAGCCGATAGACGGGAGTCCGTGTGCTGTTCTGCGGGCTCGGTGAATTTTGGGGCAGAGACACATACACCGGTTCTCCATCTGACTGCAGCCCAGGACGGTGGAGTATCAGTCCGAGGGATCCCGTGTGCAGAGCGTCGAACACGAAGCGGATCGAGGCAGACAGCGACTCAACTTTAAAATTAAAATACTCACATTTAGCACCTCATTAATAAAATGACATTGATGTCCAAACGAATACTCCACATTAAATGCGCAAAAAGTGAGATTAATTATGATATAATCTGTGAACAGACAACAGGAATGCGTGGGCGAAGAAAAGCGAGCGGACAAACATCCGGACGAAGTATCAAAATTGCAGTTAGATACGAAGCACAACTTCCGGTCCGGACGTTCAGAATAAAATCAAGCGGAAACAGGAAGCAGAGATTTGTGAGTTGGACCGATGGATGTATTATCAAAGATCCAAAATACAGAAGATACCGCATTACAGGCAGCACCAGTGGTATGAAATAGTATACATATCAGGTTTCCTAAGTGGGCGTTGTCCCTCAGCCCCTCCCTCAAGCCAAGGCAACTGGCCTGAAACGTGACAGTAGCTAATATTAAAATCTATCCCTGTCTAGACTTACCTCTCTGCATCCTTTGGGAAAGAAAAGACAGATCCGTTTTTCTTGTTATTAGAGCCTGATGCTGCACAAAGCTCGGGCATTTTTAACACTAACTGATGGATTACTTGTCCCTGCCAAAAGAATACAACAATAGACGATACAACACGGATACAGTGCAAATTAGAGATTTCTTTGCTGCTGTTTTTTATCTGCTAACATCTGATCAGCCCACTACAAAGTCATGTCAATTTAATAGGCTAATAATCTGTATTAGCAATTGTTAAGCAATGAAACAAGTTTTATTTAAGTTTTAAAGTTTAATCCATGGTTTGACGTATAAGTAAGTCAATCCAAAAATAACACTTTGATGTCAGAATGTCCTGAAGACGTGTGGCTTGTGAAAACTGGGTCCAATATTTATTTCAGTGACTATGGAGCAAAAGAATCTGTGATAATCTATGATCTCGTTCACTTCGCCCATTGGAATACACTCAGACTTGCTGCTGGTCTCATAAATGGGCGGGAAGGTGGAGAAACCCACGTGACACAGATACAGGAAATAAATGGAAGTGAAGCATCTCGGTTTCTCTACTGTCTCTGGTATTATAAGACTTATAATACATCCATGGCTGGACCCAAGCGGCAACCTCCAAGGATAAAAACGTCCCCAACACGGAAGTACAAAAAACTGCAGTCAATCCCCATAGACTCCCATGTTAAGAAGTCCAACTTTACAACAGAAAAAAAACATGTTTACAGCCTGGAACAAAAAATAGTTTTGGTAATCTTTAGCTAATTTCCTCCTTCATGACAACTGTGCACAGGAATGAATTTTTATATAATCCATCTATTTCAATTTTATCAATGCTTAAAGTTCTGCATAATTGAGGGCATGCCCTCTTTGAGTGACAGGTGGGTGAGCGTATCCTTGACATAAACCAGCATGAACCAGAGTCTCAACCCACGCCCCTCCTCCCTTTTTGGATTAGCTGGCACAGCCAAGATGGCGACAATGGAGCAGCTCATTCTGAGATTCAAAACCGCTATTCAGAAACCTGTGTGTGACATCACAGAGGATATGTCTGTCTTTATTTACAATCTATGTGCACAACTAGGGCTACATGATATGATGTGCAAAAAAAATCCTATTGCAATTATTTTGGCAGATAATGTGATTTCAATTGGAATGATATTTTTTTCATTTAATTTTCACTGAAAGAAATATAAATGGTGTTGAGGTGATTGTTGATGGTCTTGTACCAAACAATCATGTTCCTTTACGTCTGGAGAATATGATTTGTGGGCCGCTGCGTCTCTGTAGCACCACAACACTGATGGTGCTAACAATGCTCAACAATGTGACACATTTTACCTTCATCAAAAAATTGCAGCTCCAGTGATTTCTTTCGCCCACTCCTGTTCTACATTCCTCAAGACACAAGTTATTTATGTATGCAAGCTAATGTAGTGCACACCGAGGCTCTCTTCTTCCCTGTGCTTCTCTCACTCACATAGGCTCTCATACACACACTCTGCCCTGGATCACATGATCACAGTGTTGAGGTCATCATGAGGGTCAGAGGGAATCAATTGTCAGAGATCATTGGAGCTCCAGAGATGACACATGGCTGTGTTGACCTTGTGCTGCATCCTCTGTTTGCCACTGCAGTGCATGTTGTGATACTGTAGCTGCATATACTTAATGGTTTAATATTTAATTGTAAAACAAGTCTCTTTTTAACAGAAAAGGGTCATCTATATTTCAGGTGATATTTTTTTGTAATGCTCCTTGATGTGGCAAGAAGAACTGATTATCTTCCATGTAAACACATATCTATGCTGTGTATCTATCTATGTGCATGTATGTCAGAATTTCAGCAGCACGCACAGATGCTGCAACCACTTCAGCCCCCCCAACACTTCTTGAACTGCATACTGAGATTTATATGGAGAGAATGTCAATAAAATTGAACCTTGAACCTTGACCTTTGACATGCATGTTTACAGCAGGCCAAAAAAAACCAATCTAAAGAGGTGTAAAACATAAATAACTTTTTACAATGCAAAAAAAGTAAGGAAATGACATTGTATATACAAACTATAGTTCGCATATAAAACAACTGGGTTGAAAATAACCCAATTTGGGTTATTTGTGAGTGCTGGGTCAAAAAGGGGCCGACCCAGCCATGGGTTGTGTTGGAAGCCTAAACTGCATAAATATGGCGGACTGCGAAAGAATGATGAGCCTTGATTTTTGGGGTGCATCTTCAACCCATCCTGCTGGGTCACTATATTTAACCCAATGTTAGGGCCACCAGTCCGCCATTTTTATGCAGCTAAGGCTTCCAAAAGAAAGACTGGAATGAGATATATGAATTTGAAATTAATTTTATACATTTTTATACAGTTTTATGCATTTTAAATGTATTAGAACATTAAGGTAGAGAGATTATGCTTGTTTCATTGTTTCATCATTTTTCAACAATTTTGATTTCATTTCAACAGGAACAGTAGAAGTTGAATGAGTAAATAAGTAATTTAAATCCCAACAATAGTGATAACCCAGAATTTGGGTTTTTTTCAATTCACTTTTTGGTAGCTTTAATTCAACAACATAGTCAATTTATCCATTCTTGGGTGGAGAACAACACACATGATTTGTGTATTGTGTAAATAAAGACAGTATATATGTGCAGATGTAATGAATTTATACATGTTATATATTTGTATATGTAATGAGTTTTCTATCATATAGTCTTTTGATTGACCTTGATGTCTCTGTGGCCCCAGATCTACACCTACAACGAGGATGGCGCCACCATCGAGAGCGACCACTTCATGGATCGTGTGGATTGGAACGGAAGTAAAAGGAGCAACGACATCCAAGACGCCTCCATATACCTGCTCAACGTCACCTTCAACGACTCTGGCACCTACCAGTGCTTCTTCAACCGCATCCTCTTCTACGAGAACTACGAGTACAACACCATCGTCAGCAAGGTGGTCCACCTCAGCGTGGTGGCTAAAGGTAAGAGGTCGACTCAGGGCAGCTGCATTTAAGAACATGCAGTGAAGAACCGTTAAAGAACATTTTACAATCTGGTAACAATCAAACATACACGGGGGAGAGTTTAACTGGATAAAATCAATAGAGTACATAATGGCAGATTAATGATCAGATTTCAATCTGTCTTGAAAGCTTCTTTAATGTATTCACACATGTTTTTTTAAATATTTGATGCAGCCAAGATCAGTGAAGTGATTAAAGTGTGAATGGTTGTTGAGTCGTAATGAGTGTGGTAAAGATTGTTGACTGGCTGTGTCTCTACTCAGAGCATTTTAATGTCAGTCTGTATAGAATCATATTTGAGGGTGATGTTCTTCTTGTGCATGAAGGAGGAGTTTGAATAAAAAAGGCGAAACACTTGCCTCTTTGTGCCACGAGCGGGAAACATTCCTCAGTACTGATGCAGATAGAAGCCTCACTCAATAAGATGCATGGTTGTGTGCTGTTTCCTGTACATGCAAACCACGCACAAAACAGTCAGCCTATGTTATAATATAGACCAGAGGTTCCCAACCTTTTCCAACTCGTGGCCCACTGGAAAATCTCAGAACTGTCCGACCAACCCTGTTACAACACAGAGGCCAAATAATGTGTTTTCAGACCATTTTTTATTTTAATGATCATTTTAATCTTGATAATCTCTTTCCTTTTAACTCTTCCTGTTACTCACCAGATATATCCACTTTGATTCTCCAGTTTTTGCCATGGACGTGATCTGTTAGCGAACATTCAGACTGAGATAGAAAACAAGTACATGATGTAATCCAGAAGTTTCTATCATGAGCTCATCATAGTGGTAGGCCTTAATTCAACAAATGAAAATGGATGGAGCTTTTCAACATTTTTAATGTTTATAACGATTATTTTGTTTTAAAACGTATAAGAACTTTATTTTTTGTTATATAATTGCGTCTTTTCACCAAAATTTTACTGTTTTGCAAATGATTTGTCCATCCACAGGTTGGGAACCACTGATATAGACAATACATTCTTATTTCACTGTGTATATATTAGGCCTTTAAGACAGAGCAGATAAAATCATAAAGGAATAATGAAATGGTTCCTTTAACTTGATGCATATTCTATTATTTTAAACCTACAACAAAAGCGCAGCATAAGACAAGTGTGCATGACCAAAATTATATTTGAAAAGTGGCAAGACAGAACATGACTTATTATGTTTCCATTATCCCTGTGCATTTTCTGTTAGAAGTTTTGAAGACTGACAAGTCAGCATCAGTGCAGCCTCACTGTCTGAGGGTTTTATTACTGTACCTTCTCCAAGTGTTTGTTGGTCAGCAGGATTACACAGAAAGTACTGAACCGATTTGCACCGCACTTGATAGAGTGATGTGTTGTGAGCCAGGGAAGAGCTCAATAAATTTCGGGGCGGATCCGGATCATTTACTACGATAATAATAACAATAAACTTTATTTATAGAGCACTTTTCATACAAGAGATGTAGCTCAAAGTGCTTGCTGATGATAAAGATGATAAAATATGTCAATGAAAATAAAACTCAAATAAAAACAGAAACCAATAAGAATAGTAAAATATCAGAGAATCAATAAAAATCAATTAAAAGCCAAGTTAAATAAATAGATTTTCAGCTGTCGTTTTAAAATGTTCAGTCTCTCTCACAGATCTTGACAGGGTTTCCATAGTTTAAAAAAAAAAAAAAAACTGCCTATTTTATTGTGTGTTAAATTGTGTTTATTAAAAGCCTGGCAGTAGAAGATCTGAGAGCTTCACCAGCTCTCAGATCTTTTATAAAACAAGCCTTATTTTAAAGAGTGAAACATCATTTATTAATGAGTTACTATAAGGCTCCTTTTACCAGTTAGAAATGGTAGTTACTCATTAGTAAGATTAATGAGTAGTAAGCATTAACTTGATCTTGCCAAATACTGAGCCTGTATCAATGTATGAAAACTGTTAGAACTTGTTTAGAATTGTTTTTTATGATTTATAAAGTGCCACCAACTGAATCAATAATTTAATTATAAACCATAGTGTTATTGTAAAGTGGTACCTAAATTTGATTTCATTTGATTTGATATGATTTTCATCACGTCACTTTAAATATTGTAGAAAGATGTGGTAGATGAACAATATCAACAGCAGCTCCAGATGATGGAAACCAGAACAAGGAGAATCAGGATGAATAAAGCTCAGCTGATTGCGTCTGCTCCTACAGCTTCACACCTGCTTCATACCGGCACACTGTAAATCCTGCACTCTTCCTGCCTTGTCAGTGGCCTCTGTGTCTAATAAGCTGATTTCCTGCCTCCTCCTGTGCAGCCAGCAGAGGAACAGCCTCCATCGTGTCAGAGGTTATGATGTACGTGTCCATCATCGGCCTGCAGGTCTGGCTCCTCATAGAGATGATATACTGCTACAGAAAGATAGCAGCGGCCGGAGAAGAAGCGTTACGAGAAGCAGCGTAAGTATTATTTTACCTGTCTTCTCACTCCAGTTTCAGTGATTTGGACTTTTTTTAGGGGTTTATAGTTTTTTTATAAGTTGACAAAACTCCCTCTTTGTTGCAAACCTTTAAATGACATTAGATGTTTAAAAGGTCAAGCAAAATACATAAACTGCATTTCTCAGTTTTTGAAGAGATTCAAGGTTTTTATCAGTTTTTAACTAACATACACAAAGCATAAACACTTTTGAGAAGGATTCCTTTGAATCAACAAACATCAGAGGTAAAACCTCGTCACACCAGCATTTAAAACAGCAAAATTAATTCTCTAAATCTGTGCAAGTGTTTCATGAGTTTTTCTTTTCTGAACTTTGACACTCAGATTTGTGCCTTTGACCAACAGAAAACCTTCAGCCTCGACCGTGCTGATATTTGTGAGAAACAGCTGATTAGTTTAGTCACTTCCTTTTTCTTTAACCCTCCTGTGTTACAGTAGAAACTGCCCCACAATAGAGGAATGATTCGTTGACAGTTAGGACAATATTGGATGGTACAAGCAAACTGATTAAATTGTCTTGTTAGTGACTTTCCAGTGTGACTAGGCTTTTACTTTATAAAATTAACAAGCTAATGATGAAAATGAAGCTTTGAAAAGTGTGTCTTTCCTCATGAATGCTGCCATGTTGTGTTCATGTCCTGTTGCTGAAATCACACTTTAATTTAAACTTTGACCTTTGTGATCGTTGTCTCTTTGGTTCATATTTCTCTCCTCTACTTCACCTGTCCTCCTATTTACTTATTTTTAAGATGATCACTGTCTCCATCGTTTGTGTGTTTTCATGTATGTCTCTTTGTCTAACATGTCTCACTCCCCCCGTCCACTTGTCGTGTTTTCGTCTTGTCCATCCCGTCATGTCATCCTCCTCCCTAGTCAAAACCAAACCCAAAATCTCCCTCCTGTAAGTCCAAAAAAGGAACAAAAAGTCCTGTCATACCATCATTCCTGTGTTCTTTCATTCTTTGCATTTGTCGCCCACTTCAGGTCAAGCACTAATCTTTTGTTTCTTTCTTCTCTTTACCTTCCAGAAATGCTGAATACTTAGCGATAGCCTCAGAGAGCAAAGATAACTGTGCAGGTGTGCAGGTCGGAGAATAGCACAGGTACGTAGTGGTCTCACGGTGAAGATGCATCTGCAGTGGAGCTGAACAATGAATCCAAATCAAAATCTCAATATGGCCAAGTGCAATATCCAAATCACAGGAGCAGCAGTGTTTTTTGATAAAAGGTAAAAATGTGTCACATTGTTGAGCATTGTTAGCAACCATGAGTGTTGTGGTGCTACAGAGACGCCGCGGCCTACACATCATATTCTCCAGACGTAAAGGAACATGATTGTTTGGTAGACCAACAAAAATCACATCACATCATCATTTTTACTAATTTTCTGTGAAAATGAAATGATATAATTCCAATTGAACTCACAATATCTGCTAAAATAATTGCAATAGGATTTTTTTCAGTCAGTCAGAGCAGCAGCCATATTGTTTTCTGGTCTGTCTGTCTGTCCGTTTCATTCTCACGATATCTCAGTAGCACCTTGACAGAACTTCTTCAAATTTTGCACAAACATTCACTTGGACTCAAGGATGAACTAATTATATTTTGGTGGCTAAAGGTCAAAGGTCAAGGTCACGTGACCTCACAAAACATGATTTTGGCCTTGTGAACACAATATCTCCATAACTCCTCAAGGGAATCCCTTCAAATTTTGCACATGGACTCAAGAAGGAACTGATTAGATTTTGGTAGTCAAAGGTCAAAGGTCAAGGTCAGTGTGACCTCAGACAACACTTTTTAGCCATTGCTCAAGACTTCACACTGCAATTATGACAAAATTTCACATAAATGGTTCATATTTTCTATGACTCTGGATAAACAGAGATGGAAGAGGCAGACACCCACAAGGAGGTGATTCTAGTTTTTGCATATCTACAGCATCTGAGTCTTTTGTATAATTCGTGTCTCTAGTAGAAACACTAAAAAAATTAAATGTATTTTTTGTGTTGTACTCTATCAGATAAACAGGTACAAGTCCTTGTTCACCAGCTCTAACTGGGGCAGAGAATTGAACTGAATTTTTTTAAACTCAGTTCTTCTGAATATGTGACAGTAAATCCATTAACACCAGTTCTGTGTTTGTCCTCAGGCTTCTTCCATGGACTGAAAACATCCTTCCATCTTCTGACCTGCATGACGACAATGTGGGGAGAAAACTCCTCTTCATCTCAAGTCTCTATTTTACCTTTTCCTTAACAAAGATAACAAACGGATACAACTTACAAAGGGAGCATGGAACCAGCACTGTATATAGTCCTCTGTGCGCATAAGCATGTTCTGCACTTATACAAGAAACCATTATGCATTAATGAGCCACATTGTCAAGAGCATACACTAACATACAGTTATTTCTCATAGTAGACATTTATATAAAGTGTAAGTGGTACTGCTGGGGTGTGTTGGACTCCTTGAGGTTGTAAAAGAAAGGTTTTTACTAAATCATCACCACCTGCTGTATAAATAATGAGACACACTTCACGGATGTTGACGTTGTTTATAACATAGAATGTGGTGGATTATGATAGACGGTCTTTCCAGTTGCTAGGTGTTACACTGAACCCTTAAGATGTGCTAATAAAAACTAATAAAAAACTAATACAAAAAATACAAATGAGATGAAGTCTTGTGTTGATGATAAGACAGGGTACTAGAGTTAAAAGGATCTGATGCCTGTTTGCATTCAGATTTCTGAAATGAAAATTGGGGACATTTCCAGTTCAGCAGTCAATATATCATTAAAATATCCAATGTTTTTACCTTTTTTCATAATACCTTTGAAATAAAAATGGGGGACAGTCCAGGTTTCATGTATTTTGACCATGGTAACTGTTGTACTGTAATAAATTATGGTGAAGGCAAACTGATAGAACGATGACTCCCTACCTTTGAAGCAGTCGTGAAGTCCTATTGTCTATCTATTCCTCAATTATTTATATTCCTTTAGTTCTTAAGGGTCCACAGATCCAAAGAAACAAGAGCATTTTTCATAAAAGGTTGTGAATATTGTTGTGTGTCATGTTCTTCTTCTTCACTTCTTTCAACGTAAAAACAATTTCCAGCAGGAGCATGTGTGTTGGGTATGTTTGTTTGTGTTAGTTTACTGCCCAGTTATGAACTCCTAACCAATGAATGAGCCAGTTAACTATTTCTCTGCCTAGAGACCTGATTGGATATCTCCATTTTGATGGTTTAAGCTTCTGAAGGTCCTATAGATAGCAGCTAACCTCCTCTGTTAGTCAAAACAAGCGCAATGCTAGACATCTGGTTTTAGTTCAAAGTTGAAAACGGGGCATTTGCAGGGAAAGCTGCAGCTGGGGACAGGCCACCAAAAATGGGGACATCTGGTCAGCCTATACAAAAACTGCTATTGTAACTCATTGTTATGCCTTTTGTTACATCTACTAGTTATACTACCACTGAAATAGTTAGGGTAGATAGAGTTAAGGTACTGGCACTACTACTTCTACTACAACAATGTTGTATTACTATTATGTTGCTATCAAAGTTGATGCTCAATCACTTCTATTACAGTTACTGTTTCTACCTCTTCTGCTGCTACCGGTGTTGTGCAAGTTCACACTTTGCAAGAGTTGGCTCAAAGATCAGTTCACACCATAGACTGTAAATAAAGATCAATGTAGCCTCTGTGACGTCACCCACAGGTTTCTGAAGAGCAGTTTTGCAGTGTCTGACTCTGCTCCTAACTCCCAGCTTATCTAAAAATGTAAGGTGGCGCAAGTGTGGAGCCGAGACTTTGGTGCATGACGATTTGAGGCGAGCATACGCTCACCCACATGTCAGTCAAAGACGCAACGCCCTCAATTCTACATAACTTTAATCTGTAATAAAATATAAACAGGTGAGTTATATAAACAGTTGTCATGAAGGAGGAAATTAGCTCTAGAGACCAAAACTGTTTTTCTATGGGGATTGAGTTTATGGGGATTGACTCACTGCCTCAGCCTTGATGGTTGATGCTTGGTTTAAACAGATTAAAATTAATTAGTTAATGTTTATTCTTTGCTCATAGTAAACAGTGTCAGTGTCATCTTGAAGGCTGCAAACCAGTGACTAATCTGATGAAGGATGGCTTTGTGACCTCGCTCAAAGGCTACAGATCTCACACATTGTAGTCTAGTACAAGTCAGTCTACATGTTGGGAAACAAAGGTGAATGGCCCTTTACAAAATGTTGTGAGTTTGACTTGGGTGGCGGAAGTTTCCCCTCTCTTACTTGCAAACAGCTTTTTGGTGTATTACCGCCACCCTCTGACACATTTAGCTGCAAACGGATACGCTCAGTTTACCATCACCAAAAACGAGCATGTTCAACAAACAGATTCCACAGTCAAGGCAGCAGAATGAATGCATTAAAAAATCTGTTTCTTTAGCATTTTCAGATGAAATTAAAACGAATAAAATATATCAACCACCTTAAAACACCTGAAAATGTGTTATATAACCCAACAATGCCACATCCTCCCACTGAAGAGGGTATACTGGGTGTGAAGTTTCACTTTCAGTTGTTGAGCGGTGTTTGTGGTTTAGATCATCAGACCTGAGGACCACCTTGATAAATAGGAAGTGAAGAACTCTTCTCTCACTGTGAAGAGCGAAGCAGTTTCAGATCAGAGCTGTGCTGGTGTCATACGGCTTTCTTGTCTTTAATGCTGAACCCGATCATGATCATAGATCTGCTTTGGATGATCCTGCCAGTGTTTCTAGTCTGTGCAGAGGCCGAGAATGTGACTGAGGTCGAGGTGAAGCTGGGTCACAATATCACCTTGAGCTGCTCTACGGACATTTCAAACATATACTGGTACATGCAGATCTACGGCCAGCTCAGTGTGTTTATCGGCCGTACTTTCTCTGGAAACCATGAACACAACTACTGCTCTCCAAGTTTAAAAACCAAATATTCTCTCCGGGAAAACACACTTGTGATTACAAACGTCACAGCAGGGGATTGCAGGTTTTACTTCTGTGCCAAGAAGATAAGGAGCAACATTAGTTATGTGGACACTTTTCGCCTTGTCTCAGGTAAGTGCCAACTTACTCAAAACTTGCACACAAATGCCAACGGTTAAAAATACTCCAAGTCTCAGAGCTTACATTTCTGCCCTCACATATGTTAGATACATATTAGATAGTTTGAATATATGGTTGTTCATTGACTTAAGAATATATCACGGATAGATTTTAAGTCTGATGTTTGAAAAAACTTCCTGAACTTGAACAGAAAAAGTCATCGACTTCCCCTTTCTTTTACTTCCTCAAGGCCACATGTTAAATTCTTTAATTTCTTTGTCCAGATGTTCCTCCAACTCCACCCACCAATGATTCTCAACCAGACCAACACCAGGAGCAGCACAACTGGACAATATGGCAGAGTAATTATGTCATGTATGGCTCACTCACCCTAAATGCTTTCTTCATCTTAGTTACAATAGGTGAGTCTGATTTAACCTCAGCAGGCTTTGTGGTCCACTGTACTATAAATACAAAGACACTGCAGAAAGTCAAGGTGTTTTCAGTTTCAAAAACCTAAATGTAAATGTACCTGCTGTCTAAGAACTGGATCATCTGTCACAACATACTGCTGGGTTAAAAATGATCCAGTTTAGGTTATTTATTATGTTTTCTACCAAAAGATGGGTAAAATGTTGTTGAATTTCTCCAGAAGTTCACTGCACTGATCAATGACAGAATTCAAGATGTGATCATGAGATCATAAAAGTGTGAAGTTGTGTCAGTTTGAAGCTGTGGAGACTCACCTGATGCTCTGTGGGCAGGTCTGGCTTTTGCGTTGCTATGTTTAAAGAAGAAGAAGAAGAAGAGGAAGAAACAGAAGCAGAAAGAGAAGGACTACAACCACCAAGTGAATGATTCGTCTCTTTTGATCTACGAGAACATACAGATCCCAGTGACTGTGCAGGTAAACACACCATCTCTAAGTATATTGTGACATTAATGATACTTCATGTGCTAATGCTGCTACTAAAATGCCACTGCTAAAACTTTAAATCAAATCCAGACTTACAGAAGAGGATTTGGGCCATGTGTGAAAAAACCTTCTTTTTTTTTTTAAAACTCTGAATTAAATAAAAATTCTTAGAAAGAAGTCAGAATTCTAAAAAGAAAAAAAAAATTCACGTGGCCTTCTTCCACACAAATTCCAGCTCTGGAGGTTGATTTTAGCATGCACAGCTTCTTGCATTGCAGGGGCTTGGGAATCATTCATATGAATGTGCACAGTAGGGTTTTTGACATATCTATCTGTATCATAATATATATCTGTATATAACATAGTGTGTGTGTGTGTGTGTGTGTGTGTGTGTGTGTGTGTGTGTGTGTGTGTGTTGTGTTTTGTTGTTAGAACTAATCCAGACCCTTGTAACCATGAACTAGCTTAAGTTCCAGCTAACTGCTAAAACATTAGCACTGACAGCTAGCATAAAAAATATCCACATACAATCACAATAAACAAGATTTAAGTTTGAAGACTTTAACTACAGAGCAGACAGTGATATTACAGAAATAAATGAAGTAAAAAAAACTTACTTCTTACCTCAAAATGAGTTTTTTCCTCCTAAAACAGTCTGTGTCTGTCACAGGGAGCTACTTCCTCACAGGTGGAATAAAGACTAGACTGAGCAGGTACAGAGTGAATCAGGTGATTCATTACTTGTTCCTGATGTGAGGAATTGGAAGTCTTAGAACTAACCCATGTGACAACCATCCCCAGTCTCCAAAATGGAATCATTTACAAAGTCTGGGCCTGTGAAGATTGTTTTTCTGCCACTGATGCTATATAGGACTATATGACATAATCTCGTATTACACCTTTTCTTCTTCTACTGCTAACAGTCCAGTCAGTGGTGCTGTTCCTGTGCTGCACTCAGTATTCCTGCTGTGTTTCAGTATTAGCAGATCCACCTCTCCACCTCCAGAGTCCCTCCACCTGCAGCTCCTCCTCACGAGCGTGGACAGACTCCAGTTTCACGCCTGCAACAACCTTTAGCCAAACGTGTTTATGGTGGTTTAAGATTCAATATTTGTATTTGTTTGTGTTTCTTTTGTTCTGCACTCTGATTGTTCACTTATGCATTTGTAGAGAAACAGCTCAAGTACATTTGTTTATTTTGGTTTTTTTTATTGAATAGCTAACACAAACAGGAACATAATTTCTTCTTCTTTCTTCTTTTCCTCAAACTAGTTAGTGATAGAAATATGTACTGGATGTTTTTAGAAAGAATTTGTGTCTTAACAGTGAGGCAATCTGAATAAAACACATTTTAAAAAAAGAAATGAAGTATTAATTACTCTGGGAATGTCTTGCTTTTTATAAGCAGAACTATAAGATTCCTGCCCTGCCTTATTCAACTGTAGTATGGTATATTATGCTTACATGTAGCTTTTTATATAATATTGTTATAGTTTTCCTATATGGTAATTGAGTCTAATCTGTGTTTACATACATCTCTTACACATCTGCCTGTGTTGAAAGAAAATTTGTTTTGTTTTTTTTCTGGACTGAAGGTGTTTCTGAAGTTATGTTATAAATTTTAAACAAAACAACTAACTACAAGCTAAAATATCTTCTTAAAATGTTAATGCATTACATGGGAGAAAGTGATAGGGAGCTTAAGGTTAATTCTCAAACACAAGGAGTGAAATGTTACACTTCACCTCAGTCCGGGTTATTTGTAACGAGGTGAAATATGACATTATGACAAAAACTTGATATTGAAGCTTTTTATTCAACACTTAAATGAATTTTTAACATACATGTTTAACATAATTGGTGTGTGTGTGTGTGTCCAGATGGAGGGCCTAAACTAAGGATGACTCTTATTACAATGAAATAATAACTATGCAAACAACTTCCAGTCATGTTTTTTTTTTTTTTTTTTTTTTTTTGATGCCATGTTCAATCTTTCACATGGAGATAATTCCTCCAGAGCCTTAAACTCACTCCCACAACCACATTTAGATTTGATTGGTTTAAAGGAACAGTTCAACAATAAGGATTTAGGCTACATCCACACTACTATGTTTTGTTATAAAATCTCTTTTCCTACATTTCCCCAAGCCAATCACTCGACTCTGGGGTTTTTGAGCTTCGAGTTTCAGAAATTCTGCTAACCCAGTTTTGAAAACTCTGGGGCTGTTGAAACTGAGACCTTTGGAAACGATGACATAGACCCCCACGAACTCTCCTGATTGGTTCTCATTATCCTCGACTACCAGTGGTACTGACTTTGCTGTTCCTCGTTTGTAGTATTTTGTGCAACTAATCAACAGCAGAGTAGACAATCTGCCTACTGTTTACACCGGCTCGCACCTGCTCAGTGTATGTCTGTATTTTCAGGTGTGTTAGCTTGGATGGAGATCGTGAAATGAAAACATAGTAATGCGGACGTAGCCTTAGATGACAAGATTGATACCTCTCATGTCTGCACACTCAATCTGAAGCTAAAGCAGCCGATGGCGTTAGCTTAGCATAAGCATAAAGACTGGAATTAAGAGAAAACTGTCTTTTTGATGTTAAGCTAAGTTAGTGACCCTCTCCTCCATATCCTCATCTAACTCTCAAAAAGAAGGTGGGGTGGATTAGTGTTTTTTTCTCCCAACATGTTGAAATCTTCCTTTCCTCTTCCTGGAGCTACAGACACCTCCATTAAAACCTAAACCTCCTACAGCTGTAACACACAGTCCGTGCCGGGGTACTGAGGCAGGTTCAGCTGGTACTTCCTCTCCAGACCAGGTGGCACGAAGCGTCCTCCGAGGAAGTGGTATCGTCCCCTGAACAAGGAGGCAGATTTCTTGGGAGCAGTGAGAGAGATGAGCATGTCAGGCTGGAGTCCATCTGAGCCGCCCTGCTCCACGTCCCAACCTAAAAATAAAACCAAATATAAAATTAGATGTCATAATCCAGTCCAGATTTTTTCTTCTTCAGAGTGAATGTGCAGCTCATTAGTCTGACAGCAGTGCTGCAGGGAAGGTCGTACAAATGAAAGAATAGAAAGAGTAAAAACACATTTTCATGATGAAGCTGATGAAGCAACTGTTTAATGTGAGTTGGTCACATCTGGTTTTCTGCCTGATCTGTTGAATCAGCTCAACCCAGTCCAACAGATCTGTGCACCTCTACTGCTGAGGGTGTGTTCATGTGTTTATCTCTGCCCATTTCACATACATTTGAATGGGATATATAGTATTTCTATTTGATCTTAGTTATCTAAGTTATTATTATTAGATTCTGTTTCTATTCTTATTTTATTTGTTATTACATCTTCCCCTTATGCTGCTGTGTCAAATTTGAATTTCCTCTACGGGGGATCAATAAAGGTACATCTCATCTTATCTCACCTTATTTTCTCTTTATTAGGAAATTAGGTTAAGTTACAGTTGCTCCCTCAAGAGTGAAAATGTAACAGCAAAGAATTGAGAATAAGAAATAAGATTATAAAGATAAAGATAAAATATAAAAAATAAAATGTAAAAATATGTCCTTATACGATGATATTTGACTATATATACTTTAAAACTCCAGAACTTCAGGTTAACATGACGTCAGATGTTTTTTCACCAAATTAAAATTTCACAATTGTGGTAAAGTGTAAAGTGCTGAGTGTGTGAGGTCTGACCTGAGGGGATGTCGATGCTTGCTATGGGGACTGTGGTCTTCTTCAGCACAGATATGATGGAACCAAAAGGCTCTCGCACAGCCCCCTTAAAACTGAAGCCGAAGATCGCATCTATCACCAGGTTGTAAGCCTCGTCGATCACTTTGGCCTGAGAAGGAAAATGAATTATTTTTGTTTACATTGTGTCAGAAGACTATCCACCTTTTACTGAAGTACACAGTACATGTGTTTCAAATTTCAAATCTGTGACTTAAAAACCTCATAAATCCTCATATTTACTGACTGCGTTGTTGCAATAAAAATCGGAACTGTTTCCACCACAGGGATGATTAAGGCTTCATCTAATTTCAACTGAAACTTCCTTCAGTAAGAGCTCATAATGTTTCATTCACTACTTGTGCAGCTTGAACTCATAAAACACAATGAACAGAAGAATTTTCTTTGCCACTTCAGATGAAGCTGCTGATTAACAGCAGACCTCAGGCATCTCAGTGAGGAAGGGGATCTCCATCTTCTGGCACTGTGTAGTCAGGCCGTTGAACAGCGGTTTGTTGGGCCTCTTCGGGTACAGGACGGTTGGCTCGTAACCCTGAAGGGGAAACAGTGCGTGTAGAGAATGTAATCTGGACGTGTCATAAATACTTCTGAGTAAAGAACGGCCTTCTTTAAAGTCGTCAAGTGTTGCATAGTTAAAACCCTTGAAGCTACAAAGACATGTGTCTTGACATTTGAACTGAGTCCAAACATCATTTGTAGTGCAATATTTTAACCAGTTTTTAATTCATTTTTAATGTGGTTTTCATAAATACAATGTTTTCCTCTGAAATGTGGTGGAGCAGAAGTTTAAAATACCATTAAATAAAAATAGTTATGTAATGAACAAGTACCTGAAAACTGTACTTAAGTGAAGTACTTAGTTAGTTGTATTTAGTTACATTACACTGCTGCTGTACAGAATCTTACTGTTACACAAGTGCAGGACACTCACAAAGAGTTTCAGGTGTCGGGCACAGACCAGGCCGTCGCCTCCGTTGTTACCTGGTCCACAGATCACCAGCAGAGAAGGTCTGGCCTTCACCAGAGAAGTGACTGGATACGCCTGCAGGAAAAAAAAAAAAACACCTCCAGTATTTGATTTTCTCTTTCTCCTTATGAGAAAAGCTTCTAGTGATGTCGAGACAGAAGACAGAATAATCTGATTATTCCCTACTTCAGGGAGTAATCTGATTTAGACGCATCCTGCAAAACCTGGTTTCCTGTCAACACAGTTAGATGTTTGATGGAGAAACCACATATACCTTATACCTAAAAAGTCTTTAAAGGTGTGTATGCGCATAGGAAAAAAAACATCAGTCCATAGTTATGATGAGTTGAATCATGCTGCAGAGTCTTTTTGATGAAATGCATTAGGCAGTGTTTACAATAATTCATTGTAAAACCAACGACCTTTTATCTATTTCATTGTTTTAATTTTTTCTCATTCCTTTTAATAATCGTTTTCTTGTTTAAATATATACCTATGTTTTTATTTTCAGTGTGCATTAGTCTCATGTTGCTTTATTTTCTATCGCTCTATTGTGTGTGTAAAGATCTTTGAACTACACTAACTTGTATGATAGGTGCTCAAATACACAAATAGAGTTGACTGATGGGTGAATCATTTCATTTTTTTGAATATACATGTACAGTAAAAATATTATAGTATTTCTGCTTCAAACTGATGACTCATCGGTGCATTCATCTGCAGATTATTTTCTTCATTAAATGATTGTCAAACAGTCGTTTTGTGCATAAAATGTTAGAAAAAGATCCTATCATAATGTCCAACAGCCCGAGGTGACGTCCTCAGATGACTTGTTTGTCTGATCATCAGTTCAAAACCCAAAGATATCAACTACATTACCATGTATGACAAAGAAAAGCATGAAATCATCTCATCTGAGAAGCTGAAACCAGCAAATGTTTGTTTTTGTTTTTTTTAAATGTCTGATTCAATCATCAAAATAGTTGCTGATAAATTTTCTCTTGATCGACTAATTGATTAAATGACTAATCGTGCAGCTCCACATTAAACAAAGTCATTTTAATTTCTAAATAAGAGCTTTGATTGAAATCTCACCCGTGTGATGGCTGTGGCACAGCTGAGTCCAGCTAGCTCCATCAGCTGATCAACGCTGAAGCCGTACTCAGTGAAGAGCTCCTCGTCGATGTGCTGGGCCTCCTCCTGCCTGTGGAGCATCAACAGCTCAGTCTGGACACACATACAATCTGTTCTGTGTACAAGAAACAAAACCTTACCCCAGATATTTAATGGTCTGGGCCATGGTGGACGCTGGTCTGCTGCTGAAACAGTCCCTCTTGTGGTTGTTAGCTGCAGTGGACAGTGGACATGTCCCCGTCTGAGCGAGGACCGAAGCAGCTCGCGAGGTCACCAGGACGCCGATCCCAAACAGAGTCCGCACACTCAACATCCAGAGGGATGAAAACTGCTGGAACAGAGACCACAGAGATTTAAACTGAACTGTGTGAGGTTAGTCCCAACACTGATCACATGACTTAATGAAATGACAGAAGTGTAACTGTGGAGCCTCCACCAGAACAAGAGCCCTTTACATGGAGCAAAGCCGGCGAGCCGTGGTTCAGACACATAATTAGTGTTGATGTACATTTTGCCTCGAATGAAAGTCCCGCTGCTCTCAGCTGCTTTAAAGAGAGTGATCAAACAGATTCTGTACAATAGTCTGTATTTTCTGTCAGCTGCCATCTCTGCTGGTAATTCCAAGTCTCAGCTGTAAGAGACTCAAACAGTCAACTTACTGAGATCAGACAGGCAGCATCATCGCTGTCTTTTAAAACGCTTCTTTTATCAGAAAACTTTTATGAATGTTTTTTTTATGTTGTTGTGTTTCATTTTCCCACAATATGGACAATTTATATTTTAGTGTAACTTACTTCTGTTTTTATGATATATTTGTTTCTGTTTTGTTTTTAATTCCCATTTTTCTTTGTAACTTTGCTAAGAAAAGTACTATATAAATAAAGTTTATTATTATTATTACTTGTCAAATCAATTATTCAACATCAACATCATCATTTAGTAGAAATGATTAAGAGATGAGGAAATAGGGGACCGGGTTTTTTCTCTCTGGGCCATACTACTATGACAACGTCCCTGATAATCTTAGACTTGCAGAATCAGAACTCCACTTTTAAGTGCTAAACATGCATCTGTATCACAGTTAAGTTTCCTAAAGCTAACTTTCCCTTAATGAACGTGACAACCACAGTCAGGTATGTTATATATTGTTGTTGTTGAGTTACACTTCATAAACGATTAACGAATTAAAACACAGAAAGAACAAGCTGCACTTATGATTTTAGCTTCAGTTTCCACAGGCTGCAGAAGTTGTTATTAGCTAACGTTAAACATTTTATGCTGCTAATTCGCTGCGAGACGAAATGTTAATGAAACTCACCAGATGTGAACAAACCTTTCAAGAAAACAACTCCACATGCACGTTTGTCCTTTTAAACTGCAGTGACACAACTTACGGGTCAATAATGTAGTGGTAAATGACTGGACGAGCTGGTTAGCAGCGTTAGCAGCCGTACAGTGTCGCGTACTTCCGGGTTTGAGAAAACCAAAACACTGCTCCAGTTTCAAAATAAAATTCAAATTCTCTTGATTCTCTTGTTATGGAAAATGAGTGGTGGTGGTAATATTTCCGGCAGTAAAATTGTAAATACGTCACAAAAGTAATCATATTAGTCCTGCTTTTAAGATTTTACTTGAATAAAATTATAAATAATATAATAATATATATTATAACAATAATATAATAATTATATATAATAATTATAATAATAATTCAAAGTATCATAGTGGCCCAGAATATTGCATATTAAATAAAATACACAAATTCTGATTTTGAAGCTTAAAGCTATCTTGTTTCTAGAGTTTCGCTTGTTGTCTATTGTCATTGGCACTTGAAAAAATATTCAACCCTGATTTCTCTTTTTGCTTTTGAATGAATGAACTTGGTTCATATGGCTATACAGTACATGGATGGACACAATAACCTGAAGTTAACATTTTTCTTGTGTTGCTATTTCAAATCCTGGTGGTTTTAAATATAGAGTCCAAAAGATTTATTTTAATTGTCTCTGATTTTTTTTTGAAAGAAGCAAATGAGGTCAGAAGTCAGACACGGTCAAAAAGATTTCACAATTTAAAAAGACTGTTATAACATCTCTATGCTGACCAACAAATCATTATCGTTAAAAAAAGGCAAATTTCTGAAAACATGTTTATTGATATCAGCAAAAATACACAATATTCTGTGTATCTGCAGCAAGGTCGGGGTCAGTTTACTTCAACTCAGCTTAAACTCTTATTCAAAAATAAACATATTTTTTTAACACAATTGAACACAAATTATTTTTCTGCAACCCTGCTGCATCAATATGTTCATATAATGTAATGAAAATCTGATCTAACTGTAAAAATCTGATTTTATGTAACAGCTAGAATAAATTAGCCCAAACTGATGTTTTAAGCTGTTTAAGTGTTAAAACAGCTGATAGGTTCATGTTTTACTGTCAGCTGGAAGACTGGTATAAGTTTCCAATTCTTAATGCCATCAATACAAACAGACGTGACTGATTTAATCACCATTCAAATTCCAGAAAATATTTAATATGCATGCCTATATACAGTATAAAAAAACAGTATAAAATTTTATTGCATACAATTATTTCAAAAGTACATAAAATGAACTTCATAACTACAACTGGTAACTGAAGAACTAGTAACTGAGGGAAATAACTAGGGGAATTTAAGTGTTTCACCATGGATGGGTTCACATGATTGGACAGCTCTCCATTCTGCCTCCGGTCTGAAAATCAACATTTAACAAAGTTAGTATTGCAGTGCAGAACATGTTACATATCATCATAACATCATATCATCATAACTCACATATGAGCTGTATGCGCTGCAGTACCCACCTTGCGAGGAGTGCTGGCGCTGAAGACGTATGAGTGAGGCAGCAAACCCTCGGAGAGGCCACCGCTGCGGAAGGAGCGGGAAGCCGAGCTCACAGAACAGTTGCTGGATTTGTCTGAAGGAAGTCCGCAAGAGCCGCAGACCACGGTCCGGCTCCGCAGGTTGTACTCGCTGTCCCCACAAGTGCTGTGAGCCACCTGCTGAAGCAGAGACACAGACTCAGTACAGGTCAACAACTGGGGGATTAACATTACAATCTTTAAATGTTATGTGGAATAATACACCACTAGGAAGACTAGCGACCACTGTGTGGAAGCTCATGTGGATCCAGAAGAAGAAATAAAGGATTAACTGATAAAATAAATAAGCAAATATTGTAATAATCGATTGATCATTTGAGTCATTTTCACAGCAAATGTTTCTTGGTTGTAGATTCTCAAATGTGTGAATTTGCTGCTTTTCTTGTACTTCTATGAAAGAAAAATGAATGTTGTCGTTATTGGTATTTGGATGGCCTCATTGACAGCCACTGTGTTTATCACTAGTTCACTTTACGCTAAAGAAACATTCCTTCAGATTTCACTTATTTTATTTCACTTATTTATTATTTCATTTATTATTTTACTATTATTCCATCTCATGTTACATTAATGTTTTAAATGTTTTTCATTTTACATCAATGTTTTTAACATGTTTTTATGTTGATTTTCAATCTTTTCATGTGAAGCACTTGGCGCTACATTTCTTGTATGAAAGGTTCTGTACAAATAAAGTTTATTATCATGATTGTTATAATCAAGTCCTTCATACAGGTTGTTGACAGTCTCCCCCTAATATACTTTTCTACTACAAGCACTCAGAGTGATTGTTTTAAAGCTCATTTAATATTTATTTGACGCTAAAAGCACAGTTAAGTGTTGTAGATCTAATTCAATGTACATCAGCTGCTGACTGACTTTTTCTGGTCTTGCAGAATTCTGTGTAATGTGTATATACAGGATGTTATCAATATAATTTATCTCACCATGTCATCGTCTTCTTCTTCAAACTGTGTGCGGGTGACTTTTCTCATCGCCATTTCCTGGAAGAATCATAGTGTTTATCTATTCATTCTCTGACACAAAACTGAGTGTGTAAAACTGTGTTAAAAAAACTCTGTTATAACAGAAATGTGTGCAGTCATAGTATGTTAGTGTCCACCATGTACAGTCCAGTAAATGTAATGTACCTCTCCACTGGCACTGATCAGAGTGGTCTGGAACAAGTCTCCGGTGCCCCAGGAGGGCTGAGTTTTCCACACCAGGTCAGAGGGAGGATTGTGGGCTCCACCAGCACCAGAGGCCCAGATCTGACCACCATGCAGAAGATAGAGTGTGGGGTAAGATATCTTTAACTGTGTTTATCACGTGCTGATTGGTGGTTTTTTAAATGAGTGAAGGTGCTGCTCACCGTGACCCTGTGCCCAGCTTTCAAGGTGAATTTAGCTGGGAACTTGAAAGAGATGGCTGCACCCGATCCCACCTGCCGCCTCACCTGCCAGTTCCCTAAATTCTGATCCTGAAGGAACAAGTTGATGGTTGGAAAAAAAGTCAGAAAATCCAGGTACACCTCAGCAGAACATGAATTAGTAATCTGCAACTTATATCAAATAAAAAATAAAGGATAAAATAATGTCAGAAAACATCACAAACAAGTTGATTTATCGGATAATGTTTAATTGTCCAATCACTGTTTATCTTCTCACCTCATCTGCTTTGTTGCTGAGTCTGACATATTTCCCATCCAGGTCCACCTCGTCCACAGTGACCCGTCCGCTGGCTGACGCCTGCTGGGTGATGCGAGTGCGAGCCACAGCTCCTCCCGCGAAGCTGGAAGCCTCGCTGTCCGTGTCGTTGGGGCGGCGCCTCTTGGCAGGAGAGGTCTGAGCGCTGCAGTGGATCGATCGAGAGTGACCTGCTGATGTAGAGGAACGACTTCCTGCTACTCTGGTGGGCGGAGGGCTGGGAGACAGACGCAACCTGCAAGGACAGGCAAGATGATGTATATTAACAGGGGAATAAAAGTGCGAGAGAAAAAAAAAAAGAAATGATGCAAGACTGGGATTTCTTTGAAAAAAGTAATCGTGAGCCGACAAACCTCTGCTCCTCTCCCTCCAGCAGCTTCCTGTAAGCACAGATCTCCATATCCAGAGCCAGCTTGACATCCAGGAGCTCCTGATACTCATCCAGCTGTTGCTGCATCTGCTGCCTCATCTCAGCCATTTCTCTGTCTTTCTCTCCCAGCAGGCGGCGTGTGGTGTCCCGCTCCCGAGACAGGGCGTCCTCCAGGTCCCTCACCTTCGCCTCGCGAGCCGCCAGCTGGATCAGACAGAGGAATCACACAGTTATCGTCAGATCAGAATCACCAAAGGCTGGATACACACAGAGCTTCAGAGGAATCTAACAGGAGGGATTGAACTCCTGCATCTTCTGTAAACAAGATCTTAAACAATAATATAGAAGCAATCAACTATTTTCTTTGTAAAGATATAATGTATTCATGGTGAGCAGAGAACTAAGTCACATCTCCTCTATGTGTGCTGTAATCTCTGGTCTTTATTTTGGTAGCTGGTCTAGTAGTGTGTACATGTTAGTGCATGGGAGTCCCTCCTGTTATAAGTTGGCCCCTCCCACACAGGTAACGCCCACAGGTGAGATGGCACAGTGCAGTACGCATCATTCAGGTGAGAGCAACCAACCGGCTCCATCAGTGTCATTCATGTCCCAGTGGATCAGTCCAATGCTGAATTTCTCTCCCAGTCTGAGTCAGGTTTTATTGAGATGAACAGAACTAAGAGCTGCTAAGGGGTCCAGCTGGACTCAGAATTCTCTTTTCTTCTCCTCCATGTGTCAGTAACTTGATGGTTCATAATGTTACATGTCTGTTTTCATTAGTGACAGCTAACAGTAACAGTAACATAACAGTACAGTATGCTAACAGTAGTATGTTAACAGTAACATGCTAACGATAGCTAACTTGCTGTTACCCATATTAAAAAGGTCCTGACATAATGTTGCTGTTGCTAGCTGACTAACTGCTAGCTTTGCTGTGGAGCATATCACAGCAATGGTGGCGTGGGCTAACAGTTGTGGCTGTATTGTTTTTATTGGCTTTTGTGTTCAGAGAGTAACTTTATTCAGTTGTGCTTCTTGTGTGTTTAGTGACCGCTTTCACCAGGCTTCACCTCGCTGACCGATCTAGTGGCAGTGATGATCATTTTCAGTCAATAAACACTTGTGTGAAAGTGCAATATAAATTTAAAGCTATATAAATAGTGTTATACTGTTTTTTATTAGTGATAGCTCTTGTTAGGATTGACTAAAAAAATGGTCAGAAAAGTGAATTTAGTGTCAGAAGATAAATGATAAGCAGGGAAACCCAAGAGAAATGTGAAACTCAGCATTATATTTGGTGCAAAAAGGTCACAAGTGACTGAATAAACAACTGAAATTGAGGTTTTTATAGAAAATCAAATTGAAAATATTAAGTTTGTCAATGTATAAAAAGTTCATATGTTCTTGAACATATATTTGTGTGAGGTTTTGCGACTTTTGCCATAGATCCTGAAGAAGTCTGATGATTTTGGTGCAAAGCATTAAGATCTAATATGAGTCTTAACTGATAACAGGACCCTGAACGTGAACCGTTTGTTTGTGACTACCTGCTTCTGCAGCTGGCTGAGCTGGGCAGATGTGGACTCCAGGCGGATTCGTGTCTGCTGCAGCTCCTCGTGTGCTGCTCCCACCAGGTGGCTGCTCCTGTCCGCAGACTGACGGGCACTTTCCAGCTGACAGAGAGAGACAGCAAGGTAAGAAGGTCCATAAGACACATGCTGTGACCTAACACTGCATCGTTAGGTTCATTAGTATCTGTTTGTGAAACCGCACATCTGCTGTGAGTCAAGGCTGTCCTACTAAATCTGATTGTTGCGTTCCTATCTGATGATGTTTTGTGTCTGTTTGTCATGTTACTGATATTTTATCTTCCACTGAAGACAAGTAGAAAACAATAGAGAACACGTTTTTATCTTCAGCATTCAACTGAAGGCCCACCTTGGTATTGTAGGTCTTCTCAACCTCATCCTTGTACATTTTGATCTGCACTTCGTGCTGGTTGCGCATCTCCACCAGCGCCTCAGCCAGTTTGCTTTCAAAATCCTGCTGGTGGCCATTGTCCAGCTCAACCATACGAGACTCGTGGCGCCGCTTTATCTCCCGCAGTTCCTGTTGGAGATTTGCAAAAACAACTCTTATCACAAAAGAAAAAGAAAAAGTGGAGAAAGTGAAAGCTCCTTATTTGAAATGATTCACTGATGAAGGTGAGAGTCTGACCTCAGAGTGGAGGTTTTTCTGAAACTCCAGCTCCTCTTTGAGAGTCTGGATGCGATTCTCTCCGTCCACCCTCCTCAGCATCTCGTCCTGCAGCTGTTTCTTGGCATCGCCCAAACTGGTGTCCAGCTAAGAAAGGCAACAAAGAAATGCACAAAACATTCACATAAACAGGCGGCATAATGAAGACATACACAGTCAGTGGGCAGGCAGTAGGAAGACTGTCCTTTAATCAAGATGTCTGAGCTCAAGCAGCCATGACAGAAAGAGTGTGCCTGCTAAAGCCAGCTAAAGAAAGCCTTAAGATTTAATTTTCACTGAAGAAAACTGTACACGTCCAACCCCACTGCAACAGCTAGTGGTGAAAGTTAAAATAGGGTTGTAACTTGGTCCCTGATAAACTGAGATTTAGTATCACAAAGTGGAAAACATGAGAGACAAACTGAGAGCTGCATGTAGAGAGATTGAGCCCAGATGTGTTTCCACTGAGTGTTAAATTGAGTGTGGGTTTGAGTTTACCTTGGCAACCTGGGCCTTCAGGTCCCGGTTTTCCACCTCGAGGTTACGCTTCTCCCCCAGAGCTGTAGTCAAAGACGCGTCCTTCGAATTCAGCAGAGCCTCCAGATCTTTGAGCCTCTGCAGCGCTCCGGCCAGTTCCGACTCCTTCTTGGTGTTTCTGTAAAGACATCATCACATCAAGCTCCATCTTCCTGGATGTGTTTTTAAGTGGTAATTGAGGAGATTTAATCAAATAGGGATAGACATTCCTTTTTTCTTTTCCATTTAAGAACCAAGAGAAACTGAATAACTACAGTTTCTTCAACACAATCAGATGAAACAAATAAGAACTATTTTTAAAGAGAAACAGGGGAAAGACCTCGGTGCATATGACTCATAGGCCACAGCAATCTGCGTGCAATCCTGTGTATCTGGTAGCCACAAGCCGCAGCCGCTGGTGTTTGCCTGAGGCGCTGCCATAGCAACGGCTTGGCTTTGCCAAACACACAACGGCCATCATCTCAATATTTATGGAAAAATAATGGAGGCAAGACGGGAGCCCTCTAAACACTGCCACGTATTGTGTGTGTGTGTGTGTGTGTGTGTGTGTGTGTGTGTGTCTGTGTGTAATGATTACTTTGGTGAAGGAGGAGAAACTTGGGGAAAGAGTTAGTCATCAAGCTCTGGATGTGGCAGCGAAGGAAGGAGACGGAGTGGAAGTCCAACATCAAGCTGCGGTGAGCAATGAGGAGGGTATGCTAAAAAACCAGGGAGTGGCACCAGGAGCGGTGGAACACGGCTCCCAGAGCGTCAGCACAAAGTTTGACAAGCATCAGTTCTGAGGAGCTAATGAGTAACTGTGTTCTGCTGAGATGTTTCAGTGAGATCACAAACACTTTCTCTCAGTCATTGATGTACAAATAGATGCACTTAACTGGGAAGGATTTGGTTAAAGAAGAGGATTTCAGAAGCCTCGAGGCAGCTGTTTCCTCCTGTGACCATCAGATAAACAAAATATCTGAATCACTAGTGTCTTTTTTTTATTTGGATTAAAAAGTACATCTGTTGTTTTTCTGACCAAAAACTTTATAATCTCAGAAAACAGGAGACTAGTTAAATCGTTTTCACTCTGTTTTGAAGAAATAATCTTGTTAGTACAGTTATGTCATTAATACTTTCCATTACAGTTTGGTCACTCTGACTTTAAAGCTGGACTATGATGCTTCCCTTTGGCCACAGTGGGAGATAAAAGTATGAGAGTCAGAGGTGAGTCAGCTGCATCACACTTACTCTGTCATTCAGTTACACAATATCTGTCTGAAGTTTGCTAAAATTAGCAACTGTAAGCTACTGATCTTACCAGACCAAGAGAGACCATAACAACAAAGCCTTAAGTTTCAGTTTAATTGTGAATAAAGTACATTTCACAAAAACGCAGGGGTGCTTTAAAGGAGCTCAGGGCCTCTAACGTGATGGGACACCCATAACCCCCCCCAAACACTGCAGATGCTCTCAGATTTAGCTTTAAACCAGGGTATTGCTCTGTAACCCACCTGGCCTTCAGCTCCTTGTAGTCCTCCCTCAGCTTCCCCAGCTCCAGCTGCAGTCGCGCTCGCTCTTTGGCCACAGAGTCCAGAGTCTGACGGGCATCGGCCAGCTCCGTCTCGTAGGCGGCCTTCAGGCCCGTCAGCTCCCGGCTCACCTCCGACTCGGACTCGGTGATGCGCAGACGCAGACCAGCGTTCTCTGCCTCCAGAGAGCGGACCTTGTCGATGTAGACCGCCAGACGGTCGTTGAGGTTGCACAGGTCCTCCTTCTCCTGGAGCCGGGTGATGCGGTTGGGGGACAGTGGTGTGCTTGCACCTCGGGGAGTGTTTTTGGGTGTCGCCATTGCTCCTATCTGCTGTTATTGTAGAAACAGACATCATTATCCACCTTCTGGATCTAAATCAGGTTGTTTTTCAAGCACAATAAAGCTACAGGATTCAGATATACACATGCAAATACTGGACTTTTACAGAACTTTATGGATGAGAGTGGAGAGAGTTGACCGTGCAGTTCAGTCTACAAATCTACATTCAACATTCACCATTCACCACTGTGATTATTAAACAAACCTAAAAACACACCATGAATCTGTGAACCTCAATTCAAATAGAACAAAGTCACGACTGCAAATTCAGAGCTGAAAAATAAACATAATTTGCTATAAATAAGTATTTATTACAGAAAAGTCCAACTACTTTATGTACAATTTTTTTTTTTAAAAACACACAAAAAGCAAAGAGCATAATTAATGAAAAGACATGGGAGGGGTTATCGACTCCACCCAAAAATCAAAGTAAAGTCGCTGCAACAAAAGATGACAGATTTTACTGCAAGATTTACCTTTTTAAAGCTGAAGAAGAAGAAGAAGAGAAAACTCTGCTCCAAGAATGTTTGTTGGCTCGTCTGTTGATTTTCTTTCTTTATCTCGTGTTCTGAGAGTCTGTCGTTGTCTGGAGTCTGTTACTGCTCTGTCTGCAAACTCATCTGTGAGTGCCCATGTAGGAAAGAATGAGATGGGTGGAGAGGAGAGAGGTTGGCCTCAAGTTTGGCTCAGTAGTAGGTGGCTGTTCCTCTCTTACTCTCTCTCTCTCTCTCTCTCTCTCTCTCTCTCTGTAATGGGTGTGCAGTTTGAATGAATGAGTCACCCTCTAGTCAAATAAATGAACAATGCCATGTAATGCGTACAAGGATAATTTTTTGCAGATCTATTGGCTGAGAGTTTGCGTTCACGTCAAATACAACATTGGACTTAAAACCCTCTGCTCAGACTGCTCCATTAAGTTTAAATGACCAACTTATATCAGAGGTTTTAGATCATTTTAACCCTGAAATACAGAACTGGAGTCACTGAAGCCTCTTTTTTATACAGTAATGCCTCAAGAGCAACTAATCTTATTTTCTTCTTAATCTTTAAATATTCTAACATTAAAACCTCAATAAAACTCTTGATGTGCCACCAAACACAACTTTAAAGTGAACTTCTAGTGGGGATCCCAGTGCTTCCAGAGCACAGACTGTAAATAAAGATGGACGCAGCCTCTGTGACGTCACTCACGGGTTTCTGAAGAGCAGTTTTGATGCTCAGTGACCTGCTCAACCGTCGCCATCTTGGCAGTACCTGACTCCGCCCCTAACTCCCAGCTAATCCAAAAATGATCAAAGTGGAGCCGTGAGTGTGGAGCTGAGACTTTGGTTCATGCCAGTTTGTGTCAAGCATACGCTCACCCACCTGTCACTCAAAGAGGCCACGCCTTCAGTTCTCCATAACTTTAAGTCTTAATAAAATGTAAACAGGTGAGTTATATAAACAGGTGTCATGAAGGAGGAAATTAGTTATTGAGACCAAAACTTTACCGGGCTGTAAACATGTTTATTCCTGCTGTAAAGTTGGACATTTTAACATGGGAGTCTATGGGGACTGACTCACTGTTGGAGCCAGACTCTAGTGGTCATTAGAGGAACTGCAGGTTTTGACACTTTTTGAGCCTCTGAAGTTGATGCTTGTTCCAGACATACAAAATAAACCAGCCTGTCCTCTGGTAATGTGTATGAAATGATACACTTGGTATCTAGCACACGTATGATAGATGCCATGATAATGCAACATGAGTCCTGCGTTAAATATTTTACTCCATCTGTTGTCCTAGCAGACCTCAGCTGCTGGTTTTCTTTTGCAAACTCACAAATACTGATTTAATTATTTATTTGTTGGCTGTGTAATTTGACGTGTAATAAATGCTGCTGTGAAAGTGTATGTTTTAGAGTTTGAATCTAAGGCAGTCTATCCCAAACTTCCTGGCTTGTGAGCCCTCACCTCCAGTCATGGCCTCAGTATGTACATGAGAGTAATTCTTCCTTCATATTTTGTTTCCTTCTTAAATATTTTTGGAGAATTTTGTGCCTTTATTGAGGAGTATAGACAACAGAGACAGGAAAGAGAGAGATGGGGGATGTCATGCAGCAAAGGTCTGGACTCTAACCTGTGACAATGTGGTTACATGGTCTGTACTTTGAATCTTAAAGCAGGACACTATGTATTATTGCTTTATTTGAGGGGTGTTCGAAGACCCATAGAGATTACAGAAATTAGAGAAAATATAAAAAACATATTTATTACATATAGTTTAATGTGCACTCATGTCTGCTTGTGATAACTTACACATTCTATCATGTTCTTGTCTATTGCTTCTCTCTATTGTTTTATATTGTGAGATGTTCTGGGCTTTTAAAGATAGATTAATTGGTGTGTGTGTGTGTGTGTGTGTGTAAATTACTGCTTAATACAAAATTGTTTCTGCTCTGTCCCCTTTTCTTCTGATCTATAAATTCATGATTTTTCAAGCTATTTGAGGGCAGATGTTCTGTGTGCGCCAGAATTGGTCCAAATGCGGAAGAATAGCATCTAACAACTATGCTGATTCGGCCCGTGAACTACATATTTACTGGGCCAGAAGAAAACAAGCATGTGGCCAGATTTATATTCAGCTCATCAGTGTGACTGCATGGCATGGTATTGTATATATTTATATTTTTGTAAATTTCTTCACATTTTTATTGTAAATGTATTTACTTAATATCATATGTATAAATATTTAAGCTATCTGACCTGCAGTATTGCTTGTTTTATCTTTGATTATATTTCCTTTCTTCTTACTATGTTCATTGTCATGCACAATTTCATTAAACATTCAAGGGGAAATGTTTTGCTCTCAGTCTTTCCGTCATTAAATGCTGTGTATCTGGACACTGAGCCTGCGGACAGACTCACACACAGTATCGCCTCCCACCGGCTGCTTTAGATGTGGAGCTTGACTGTCTGCAGAAAAACAACACAACAACACAAGCCACTGAATCACAAACTTCTAATGAAGTAAAACCAGATGAAAACTGCTTCTTTTCGTCTGACACGATATAGAACAGTGAATTGTGAGAAGCATGGGAGCGGCGAGTCGCTCTGTGGCAACAACACATGGACATTGACAGTTTCTGTCATGTGGTTTGTGGGAAAACCCGTATTGGATCTCTGAGGTCACCTGGGCTGAGAACCTGAAAAAAGTGCCGTAGAGGAGCTGGTTGTCAGCGTGTGTCTGATGGTAATTACAGCACGGTTTAAATGCACAGTCTGGAATACATATTAATATATAACGCTGTCTTAAAACTGGAGGTAAATAAACGAGGCGGATTCAAGTTTCTATCCAGAAATAAACCGGGGAAAGACGCGAAAATCATTTCTATCCTCCAAACTCTGCGTCCGATGAGTCACGTGAATGCCACATTACAAAATGTGAAATGTATACAGAGATAAATAAGCAGCTACAGTGAAAAACACTCATTTCATCGCATAATAAAACGAACAAACGAGTCCACTCCGCGTCTTCTTGGGCGCAGGTCTGTGCCGCAGCTTTGCGCGGATAAACAGCAGCTGCGCCGCGGAGCAACAAAAAGGAAACCGAGAGCAAAAACATTCCCAACGCCTTGTTTAAAAGGAGATCATAATCCACCCCGCACCCGTCTGCTCATATACAAGACTAACATTTTCAACCCGGGCCCGGAGCTCCACCGCCGGCGTGAAGCTGCGTTAACACCCAGGCTGTTTTTTTTTTTTTTTTTGGTTTCCCGCACAGACGCAGACGGCTCCGAGCTGCTCCGCCGCGGCCTCCATTTTAGCTCCTTGCCCGGTCGGTACCTCACGTGTCCTGGACTGTCTTTCTCACATGACCCGTGTGTTTGTCCCCGTGATCAGCGCTTCCATCTCCGTAAATCAGTGTCGTTGAATATCGGCGTTTTTTTTACACCCGCAGGAACCTTCATGGATATGCTGGAGCAGAGTCTGGACAGCTCGGCGAGGTGAGAGGCTGCTGGCCGCTTCCTGCTCTGCCATGGCTCCCACCACGGCCTAAAACCTCCCTCCCTGCAGCGCAGGGCTCCGTTAATAAACCCCCCACCGCTGCTGCTGATACTTATAATATCTGTGCACTGCTCGGTGTGGTGGCTCCAGAGTGAACCAGTCTCGGTGCATTTCGGGTTTCAGCATCTATAAAAATGTTTTCAACAGAAAGTGCTCGCCCCTTTGCAAACCTCTAACATCACATCTGCTGTGTTTCATTCACTAAACCAGAGGGGCGAATGCACAACACTAAACTGTCTATCTTCAGTTTAACATGTAACTGCACTGAGTTCCCTCTCCACCTGATGCAGCTCTATTAGCATTAAAATGCTTAAATAAAACTAGGAGGGCGTGTGTTAGAAGTGTTAGAATTATTTGTGAAGTTTGTCTTTAATTATGCAGTAAGTCAAACTACACAGACTTAAGTTTCAATTCTTAAACAATTATAATTATCCTCTTGGAAGTTGCAGAAAACATGATTTCTGTCACGCCTATTACGTTTCACTTTATTTATGTCTGATCCATCACATCCTCATGTGACCAGCTGGGGGCGCCCTTCCGCCACAACCGGCTCCACACAGTGCACACACACTGATGATAAATTGTCTTATTTCTGGGAAATGTTGGTGTGTTTTTGGGTTCAGTTTGAAATTGACTCACTGGTTTTTTCTCTTTCTGTTTTTTAGTCACGACAAACAGGAATCAGAAGAGGTGGTGCAGTTACAGGAAGGTGGGAAGCTCAAGTGAAACAAAAAAAGTGTTGCAAATTTAACATGAGCTTCTTAAACTCATGTTAAAATGATAAAAACTCTGCAACCATTGTCTGCAACCATGCACATTTGTTTTTTATGGTCCTGCCTTGGTTCAGCATCACAGATGTGAAACTTGTTGACCTGTGTGTTGCAGGAGAGGCGGTGGGGACAGAGGAGCAGACTGCAGTGACCATCGCTGGTGTCCCGCAGACTGCGTTCACTGACCACAATGTGCAGTACCAGTTTCGTACAGAGAACAGTGGAGGACAGGTGAGTGTTGCTTTGTTTATCTTTCTATTTATTTATATATTTTAAGCAGCTTTTATTCTGAAAAGCACTTTGTGTTACATGGTTTGTATGAAAAGTGTTATACAAATAAAGTCTGATTGATTGATGATGATTATATGTTCAGGGAAGAGAATTACTTATATGCAACTTCACAGCAACCAATTCAGATACACAGGAGGGGAACAGGCTTGGACACAGCACCTACCTGCTGTGCCTAGTTACGGTTGCTAAGGGACGCCCTGTGTGTAGAGTTTTAACCAACAGTCAGTTTAAAGTTGAATGTGCTGTTGGATGAGTCCCAGCACAGGATTGTTCAAATGACGCCCAAATAAATTAAAAAATGTTAATTATTCGAAGCCATTTTCACAGCAGGTTTATTTGTAGCAGCTGATTTGACTGATAAACTCGTGGGAAAAACATTGTAGGTGGATTAACACAGACAGATCTTAACACCTGATAAGTTACTCAAAGCAAAACAGTAGGTGATGTAAACATGAGGTGAAATGTGGCAGAGAGGTTAAAGTGTCTGCTAAGGTTTTTTGTTGCCGTGTCGTGGTTTGAGTTTGTGGTGAAAACCTGTAAAACACCTGTAAGCCTCACTGTGATACTCTCTGCTCTGACCTCAGGTGACCTACCGTGTGGTTCAGGTGACAGATGATCATTTAGAGGCGACAGCTGATGGGACTGGAGCCGTAAGCGTCGTCTCCACTGCAGCATTTGCAGGGGCCCCTCAGGCTGTGGCTCAGGTGAGTTTAAAAGCCCACCTGTTTTAAGTAATTTGCATATACAGTATGTGCGTATGTACATGTCATGTATAACAGAAGAACTGTAAGACCAAAATGCATTTATGAACCAACATTTGAAAGGTAATATCTTCTAGTTTCTGATAATGTGCTTATTTTGCATGTGACTACAACCCAGCCCAAACTACATCAGCTCATACATGGTATTATTTTGTATGTTTTTATCCTCACCTGCAAAAAAAGTCATATTTGATAACGAAAAACAACAACAATGAAAACCATTATATTCCTTCTACATCTTGTCAAAAACTCCTGTGCTGTGAGAATGAAGCAAAGGGGGAGGGATGCTCCACATATTGCCTGTTAAAATCACTATGATGATGGTGAATCTTTGCAGTGATCAAACACAGCCTTACCATGTTCTATGTTATATATTATATATTAGTTGTTTACTGTTTGACCGACTTGTCCCTGACTCGACCTTTGCCAGGCCGTCATCCAGAACCCTTTTAGTAATGGGGGTAGTCCTGGCGGGGAGACCGTGGGCGGAGAGACACGTTTCGCTTATTTTCCCGCCGCCACCGTCAGCGATGGAACAGCCACGGCCGTGTCGGTGCAGGCCACCGCTGACCCAACCATCACACAGGCAGGAGGTGAGGAACTGCACCAGGATCAGCTGGTGGAAAAGTGACTTTCAAAATAAGAGACAGGCCAGAATTAGTATCCCCCTTATTTCCATAAGAAATTTATTTTTTCATCGCTGTCATTTCCTTTTTAAATCCAGGTCAGTTCTACGTGATGATGAGCCCCCCCGAGGTGCTGCAGACGACGACCCCTCGTACCATCGCACCACGCACACACACCTACACTGCGTGAGTATAACACAACATTCCTGAAGTTACCTCATCACCATAACTCTCTCCCGCGTCTTTGGTCGACTTCTCACCCTCCACGTTTCCGCACCTCTCTCCCTGTAACTTCACAGTGGACGTTCTTTACCCTCTTCTTTCCCTTTTTTTGGAATGATTAGTTCTGTCATTGTATTTACAAATGAACATACAAAAAAATCATTATCCATCGTTTAAAACATCCAACATCTGAAATCCACACTCTGTCCTACTTACCTGCCATCCCCAGAGACCTTGGTGAAAGCGAGATGTTGCAGCATGGCAGTTCAAACTGGTGAGACGAACTTTCACATACGCCCTCACCCTGCCCCCATCATGTGTTGTAGAGACAGATTCACTAATCAATCATTAGCATCCCTGTGTGGAGAATTATATGTTGACAGGCAGCTATAGTTTAGCAATATCTTATGACTGAGTCCTGTTAGCACAACCTCCAGGCTGGATCCCACAAACTCCAGCCCTTCAGAGGAACTAAAGGTTCAGCCAAAAAACAATAGAAAAAGCCACAAATATCTGGGTCTTTGTCTTTGTGTTTTTAACTTCTAGTTCAGGATACAGTTTTGGTTTATATTAAAAATCTGATGCTTTATTCATAATTTCTTTGTCAAATTTGTTTTGCTGTGTCTTTGCAGGAAGGTGGAGGGTCCACGGGCACCCAGAGATGAGAGGCGAAGAGCACAGCACAACGAAGGTCTGAAACTAATGAGTGTTTGAAACTATTCTGTCGTAAAGGTACCATATGTAAAGATGTGAAGTAATTTGCAATTAACTGCTTTTTTGTTGCCAATGCTGTGAACAGATTTTAATGTTACTTAAATAATTAGACATTCCCAGACTTTCTCAGTGGCCTATATCAGCCTGTTGACTGATTTCTATGTAGAGGACTCTGGCAGAATTGATAAGGAAGATCCAAAGGATGTTCTGGGCAAATCCTGGTGGGCCGTAGGACCATCAAAAAAAATCAATAAAGTTTTTACCCTTCCTGTCAGTCCCTTTACCGGCCCTCTCTATGTGCCTGTCATTCAGGGTGAACAGGCAAGTCCAGGGCCTCACACTGCCTCTGATAAACGTTCCTTCCCTTGAACTCCCCAACTTCCTTGAGCTGTTATGTCGCTGCCCGACTCTCGTCTGCTGTCCCAATTAATCCCATTCAAAACTCCACATGATCTGGCAGTGATAGAAGGGTAGACTGCTCCGTCTTCTTCTTCTGGTAATCCTTAAATTGGCACTATCCAAGCACCATTCAGGCCTGATTTGTCCCCATATTACCTTTTTAAGGAGAGTTTACTTATTCTGAAACTACGTAAACTTATGTATTTTCACTTACACTCCAGTTGCTCTGCAGACTAACTCAGGTCTTTGTTATTGGTAATAAAGATCTTTTACTATTTTCAGTTCTTGTCTCATGTAGTTTATTTCTGAGATTGCAAACCCCACCTCACTCTCCTCTAGTCTGACCATCAAATCACTATTTCGGCCACCGCCCAGAATGTTCGCTTGTGCCTTTGTGCAATCCCTCGCGTGAGCAACAGGATGCTGTTCATTTAACTGCCACTGGTGTCATTAATAACAAAGGTTTTCTGAATGTTACACATAGAACTTTTAATTTTGTGTTTGTTACAGATGGTTGTTGAACGCTTCTGAATTGTCCTGTAAATATTACACAGATAGTAGTTGCATCTTAATGCACATATACATGAACAACAATGAGTCTATTTCTTTCTGTCTTTGCAGTGGAGAGAAGAAGAAGAGACAAGATTAACAACTGGATTGTTACACTGTCGAAAATCATCCCTGACTGTAGCGTGGACAGCAGAACTGGAGCGGTGAGTGCTGCACACAAATGAGCTCAGAATATAATGTTTTCTAAAAGCCCAATATATTTGACAGAGGTTTTTCACAGGTTCGATATTTTTGGCTGTTTCATGTTTGTGATGGTTTTCAATTTGTATCTGCATTACATTTTCTGCCCTCCGTGTCGTCACATTGCTTATATCCAGACTCATGAACCCGACCCTCTGTCCTTTCACCTAATGCACGCTCACATAACTGATTCTCAAAATCAAACTGAAACCAGGTGTAACCACAGCCAGTCTATGTTAAAAATCATTATTCATTTGATCTTGTTCCATATGAAACCTGTAGTTTGGCTGTTGAGTCACTGGAGGAAAGTTTAAGGTTTATGTGAGTCACAGAATGGGACAGAAAAACTGACAGGTTAAGATGAAAACCTAGTAATAAAGGAGCTGATCAGTGATTTTTACCACATGTGGTGTTTTATCCAAATCTGCTGTGTTCCTCAGAGTAAAGGAAGCATCCTGTACAAAGCCTGTGACTATATCCGAGAGCTGCGTCAGAGCAACCAGCAGCTGCAGGAGAGCTGCAAAGAGGTGGAGCGAGTCAAGATGGACAACGAGCTGCTCAGACAACAGGTTAACCTCCCATTCAAACCTGCCTTTACTTAACTGCACTCGGCCTGATTTGGATACACAAGTCTAACTTTTTATTTTGACACAAAACAAAAATTAGAGAAGCAGGCGTGTGAATGTAATTAATCTGCCGTGTTGGCAGGAAAACGTCTGGGCAGTTTTAGTTCAAGCTAATTAAACCCAAAGTTAAAGGATGTATTGTTGCATGGTACATACATATACACATATACACACACACACACACACACACACACACACACAGACTATTTTTAACTTTAACACAAAGCTGTCTTGAGTTGTCTGATGAAGTGAGCACTCACAAGTCATAAACATCCTTAGCACGCATCATAAAATTCAAAGTGCCAGTATTCTGTAATTAATCACTTGTGGCCACAGTGGTAAGAGTTAAATAAATGAACACTGACAATTCACATTCTGTTTACAAGGATGAAAGTGAGTTGAAATTAAACCCACAGCTTTGCTCCTTTTCTCTTCCTTCCTCATCTAATTATCTGTTTTGTGGTTTTCCAGATCGAGGAGCTAAAGAATGATAATGCACTGCTTCGAGCACAGCTACAGCAGCATGGGGTAGAAGTCAATGGAGATGCAACACCACAGTGATTGTGGACTGGACACGTGTAATGACACAAACACAAATGTCGCATCCTCCCACCCACCTGAACAATACCAGGAAAGGAATTACAACGACAGAGAATTTCCATCTGAGATTGGACGAGAGAAAGACGCACAGGGCTCGAGAAGAACACTGACGGACTGCAGACTGAACACGTCTCTTCCACCTCCAGCAGTTTAGAGGCTCTGAAATCCGTTAACTGTAGCTGACTGAACGTCTCGCCTCTGCTTCAAAGGAAAACGACCTCTGCACAGCAGCACCACGCTCGCACCAAACTTTCTCTTTACTTTAAATTATGAACCTGCCACAGAAAATTTTACTTTTATTGATTTCACCTTTTTATCTCAACACAGACTTGTTTTTTTTTTTTTTTTTTTGACATTTGCTGTTTTTCAAACTACTAAATGTGACCTGAATGATCACTCTCATTTACTTTTAATTTATCAGTCTTCAAGGAACCTGAACACAGAAAAGAATAGGAAACGACAACAAACAAATAACCGGTAAATCGGACGTGTTGATGATGCTCATCACTGTCACTAAGGATAGTTTTACTGTCACTCGAGCTTGTGTGTGTATATATATATATATATATATATATATATATATATACAGTTGATCTGTGAGCAGTTATCTGCCTCTTAACACTGACACTCCACAAACACAGCCCAATGACAGTAAATTCAAAAACTATAATACATCTCTGACAGCTTTGCCATCACAGACGTGGAGGTTTTTGTTTTTAGTCCAAGGCCTTAATAGAAGCCTGTTGGAGAATCTAGGTGTTAACATAGCTCAGGTAATTGGGATAGTGCACTGGCAACTGGTTCCCAGACTCAATGAAGTCTTTACATATATAGAGTTTAGTAAAAGTCTCCTTTTTGTCCCCTTTAGGTGCAATGTACAGATAAATGAGAATATGGGGATGATTTTCAACCTGTAAGTCATTTTTAATGGGCATTAAAAAAATATGGTTTGTTTGTATATCTGATAATAGGTAATTGGTGTAATGCACTGAAACAGAGGTTCAGTCATGTGAGACCGGCCTCTGTTTGGCCTCCCACCAATCATGCTGCATTTGAATGGACACGCAAGGTGGCATTGTTTTTGTTTGTTGTTTTTTTGTTTTTTTCACTATTCCCTAACTCTTTACAACTCTGGGAACCATTGCTGCTGACAGAAGACCATAAAAGAGCCATGGTCAGGAATGTGCTAAAGGTAGTTTGGATGTGAGTGATGATAATTGTAACTAACCAGCTTTTGTCTACACTGAAAGTCTCCACAGCATGGAAATATAACCACTGGCATGACTAATTCTGATATTACAATAAAACAGAAGTGTGAGCGCTGTTTATTACAGAGGGTGTCTACATTTTATGTTTTTCAAGACACCACCGAGGTCGAATTAAAATTTTTATTCTCCATTTCCATATTTTGACTTCATTTAAAATGAAGTACATAATGCCACTTTTAAAAATGGGAGCATAACGTTTTATGTTTTTACGTTTGTTATTTAAATTGGAAAATTTACAATCACATACCAGTTTTAAAATAAAAGAAACATAAAAAATTCAACAAAAAAGACGAATAAGAATAATACTGAAAAGTATTATACTTAAATTATAAGTGGCAGCCTTCTTCAGACAAACATTTCAGAATAGATATTAACTGCTGATATGGATTTCTTGTTTCTCAAAAATTTGAAAGACTCATAAATTCGACTCAACGTTCAAGATCAATTTGAAAATACTTTTTTTTTTTTTAAACGGATTTATTGAAGAAGTTTTGGCTTGAGAATATGAAATTCCCTAGTAAATTCAGGAGGTTACCAATATTGCATAGATTATCCTTATATTCAAAATAAGTGAAAATATTTTTCAATTCAATGTCAATCATGTGTTGTTTTAACTTTCAAGAATGTAATACAATATGTGCAATCGTAGAACAAATGAGTTATGATTTCATTTATCAATACTCATAAATCATGAAATGTACAGGCTAACTAAAGCTTTTTTAAGCTAACAGTAGCTATCATGGATGTATTATGGTAGCAATGTAACTGCTCCTCGATGACGCCATAAAGGATCCCGAATCAACAAAAACGTCATGGACGTCGACATAGCGTTTGAATTATTAAAAGAGTTTCAGTCGCTTCGTTGCCTAGAGACGGCAGGGGTAGTTGTTGCTATAGGAAACCTGGTCCAGATAAACCAGCACGCGCCGACTACTTGAACATTCTAGAACTCCGGTGAGTAAAAATTGATGTGAGGAAACTTCGAAATTATATTCAAACTGGTTGTCGCAATGTTTGAGATTCAGCTTTAGAAACGGCGACAACAAGTTTGAGAAGCGTCAAGTTTTGGAAGAAAGCGTCGCTTTACGGCTTTACTTCAACAAGATGAAATAACCATTGAGCTCAAATGAGCCATTATATGATAACAGTGTTTGTAGTAATAATATGACGAAGCCTTTGTTGCTGTTTTTAAAACTCTTCAAGTCATCCTATTGTTTTATTGGAAAAAATATCTGTTTGACGTGCTCTTTATGTCTGTCATGTTATTATGTCTGTCCTTAGAGAATCAGTTTCCCTGAGGGTCTCACAAACTTCAAACACCTCATTAAGTTAAACAAACACCTCAGTAAGTTAAAATGCTGCAGTCAAACTTCTAATTAAACACATGAACTGCGCATGTTGAGGTGTACAAAGATTTCACAAAATGGACATAATTAAAGCCAATGCAGAACTACGTCATCCCCATAGAGTCCATCAGTTTTGAGGGTCAGTGAGACTTTGCAAAGGACATGATGATGTGATCATATTTTTACTGTCAGGGATAATATACTTCTTTTTTATCTTGGGAGTGAACCTTTTTTATATGAATTAGGAAGCTCAGTTGTTTCTTTGAAATAGTTTATTGAGTGGTATTGAGTGTACATGATTCAGAACCTGCTACATGATACAGAAGCTCCTCTGGACCACATCTGTTATGTTGTGAAATTTAAGGATATCAAAATGCTTCTGCAAGAGAGTAATTGAAATAAATAGCTGTACTTGATGAATACAGTGATTGGGATGTTCTCATGTTGCCGCAGCAGTAGAATGTCTGCACTTCCTGCAAAGCCCGGCCTTCACCTCAGTGTGTCAGAGTGGTACAGCCGCAACCACCAGCTGTCTGCCACTGCTCAACACGAGCGACTTATTTCTAATGTGATCAGACAAGATGGGAGGTCGCTACGCAACGAGACCAACTGCAAGGTAGGTTCTTGTGCTGGAAGTACATACACAACGAAGCCTGTATTTCTCCACACTTCATGGATCCGCCACTCACCCATCTTCTTGTTACTTTTGTTTTGCAGACGACCTGGGATGAGAGTGACACCTCTCGCAGGTTGAGGGACAGGGTTCTGGATGTTGGTCGATCGAAGGACGTGTTGGAAACCTGCGCACAGAAAGTGGATGAAGAGATGGAGGCTCTGACCCTGGTAATTGTCCAAAAACCTTAAAAACAACAGAGAGCTTGTTTCATTTTATGTTCATAAGCGTACAAAGCTTTTGGCCCCCTAAATTCTTAATAGTGTGTTTCTCTTGGGGGAAGTATCAATATTCTTTGAATCATATAATTTAAAAGTGAAGTGGAAGTGGCTTTCTCTCAATAGATAACTAGAATCACCTCCTTGTGGGTGTCTGCCCCTCCACTCAGACTAGTTTCAGGTTACATCTCTGTTTATCCAGAGTCATGAAATGTGAACCATTTGTGTGAAATATTGTCATAATTGCTGTGTGAAGGCGTCAGTAATGCCAAAACTGTGTTTTGTGAGGTCACCATGACCTTGACCTTTGACCTTTGACCACCAAAATCTAATGAGTTCATCCTTGAGTCCTATTGAATGTCAAGGTGTTACTGAGATATCGTGTCCACGAGAACGGGATGGACGGACAGACAACCTGAAAACAATATGGCTCCTGCTCTGACTATCTGCGGCGTGGAGGAATAACAAACTGTGGAAGTGCTGAACTCACAGTAAATTAACATCAGCCTTGGTGTGTGTTGGGTCAGTCTAAGGAGCAGACCGAGCAGGCCCTGGCTGCAACTGTCATTCCTCTGGAGGTCAGCACAGAGTGTGTGACGCTGAGGGAGGGACGGCGAGGGTGCGAGCTGGTCGTCGACCCCGTGGATGAGCAGCTGAAGAAAGAGGTGGATCTGATCGGGAGAGTCCAGCAGGTTCTGCAGCAGCACATAGACAAGGCCTTCGAACAGCTGAGGTGAGGAGCTCTGTGCTGTGACGTTAAAACAGACTGTTTTCAGTTTCTGATTCTTCTCTGACCTCCTCTCTTTGTTCTTGTCCACAGTGTTTTGCAGGAGGCTCGACATCAGCTGACCTCTGACCTCCAGAACAAGATGGACACTCTGGACATTGACATGTCCTGCCTGTCACTTACAATAAAGTCCCCTCAGATCTCCCTGAAGACCAACCCGACTCGCATACCATCAGGGTAACCATGGGATGAGGCTGTGCATGAGATAACACACAAAGTGCTTGTTGCTTTGAATTTTACAACCACTACTTCCTGGTTTACTGATTCCTCATTAGCTAAAATGTAGAAATGTCACTGTTGTTGTTGTAGCTCCTCCACCCCCCAGGAGTGGCTCCAGTTCAGCCAGTATAATGTATCTCGTGCCCAGGAGGCCATGCAGGTGTCCCAGCAAATGAGGGAGGACATGAGTCTCACCAGAGCCCAGGTGGGTGTGATGTAACCACACCTGGCCACATAGTATTTATAATATAAATACTACGTGGTATTTAAGGTGGAAATAAGTTTCTTTCGTTTTTGCAGATTTGTTCCCTCTGGAAAAACCCAACAATACAAAACAACAACTTCAAAGTTATAATCTGTAACTTTTCCACATTAAAATGCCTAAAAACAATTAGACCTATGTTCTATATGTTGTTGAGTTGTGCTCTTACATTATCTCAGATGTTTCCATCATGTCTCAAACCAGAGGAATCTGTGATTTTAATGATGGTAACGCTCCATTTCATTGGTCGCCTGTTAGTGACATCATATCCTCTGTGATCATGTGTCAGTGTGTTTGTCCGACAGAAGCTCAACATTGACTTTTATCTAGTTTTAAGCCACATACACTTTTTACACCTTGGTGGTTTCCAGCTCTATATTTGAACCAGATGAGGATTTTAGTCGTCGGACGTCTGGATCTGAAGTTATCAGAGAAACAAGCTGAGGAAATGTTAGACAGCTCAGCTCCCAGCTGCTGGAGACGTCCTGTCCTGTGTGTGCTGAACTGTATCCGAGAAACACTGACTTAAAATGTGGAACTGTTTTATTCAGTGTTTTTACTGTCTTTAATCCCCTGGTGTGTTTGTTATGAAGAGGAGGACACCTCTGTGGATAATTCAGCTGCTGGTAAAAAGCTCTTACAGTAGCTGGAGCTTACAGTAATGGTGGTGAAGACAACAACTCCCATGACCCTACGCTATTTCATGACATCACCCAACGCCATCTTTTCTTATTATTTTGATTGAGAGACCCCTTGAGGCAGAAGATACAGACTTTGGGTTTAACACAAACCTTTTAGCTCAAGACTTAATAAAACAAATACTGACGCAGGGTATCTTAAAGGTTGTTCTTTCTTAATTCATTCTTTGGTTTTCTTAACTGTGTGAGAATATGAGAATGTCATGCACCAATCATTCCTCTCATTTCTTCTGTAGTCAACAGTATTTGACTGATATGACACTTTGCAGTGAATCCTTTCTCTTAACGTCTGTTTCTCAGCTGCAGAATGAGTTGGAGACTCAGCGGAGGGCCACAGAGTTTGCTCTTCGTAAGCGGAACCACCACGAGGAGCAGGCCCGAGATGAGCTGGAGTGGCAGATAAAAACTGTAAGACATCTAACATCTTCTAATGTCAGGTGTGTATCTTTTTACTGTGGCTTCTGACACACAGTGTTTCTAATCGTCTGCAGACTGAAGATGAAATGACAGAGATGGAGAGCGACATCCACGGACTGGATACAGATCTGCAGGCGAAGACGGCCTCCCTGAAACTGGCTCACACCAGACTGGAGAACAGGACCAACAGACCGGGCATGGACCTGTGCAGAGATGAGGTTCTGGAGCAGTGGAGGTGTTTTAATAGAAACTATAAGAAGCCTGGCCCTGGTCCTGATTGGTTCTCTTCTTTCCTGTTTGTTTGCAGGTTCAACACGGCCTCGTTACTGAAGTCAATCAGCTGGAGGCCACGATCCTGGCTCTGAAACAGAAGCTGTCTGAGGCTCAGTGAGTCTCAGTTTAGATAATAGTTTATCCACATTTTTATTTTCCTGTTCATCAGCAAAAAAAAGTCTTTTTTTTGTCAACCAAGGTTGTCAAACATAAATCAAACATATTTAGCATAAAGAGACAGAAAAATGACAAAGTAACATTCAGGGAATTTACAGTATCTCTTAAAATACATCTCTGTCATCCTTGTGTTCAACCCGTTCCCTCTCCACTCAGACACTCTCTGCAGAAGATGAAGCTCCATCATGGCCGCATGCTGCAGGATCTGTCCAGAAAACAGGAAGCTTTATCTCTGGAACAACGGAGCATGAACACCCGCACCCACTTGACGTCAGCCTCCTGCTCCGGCAAAACCCCGGTCCTGCTGGTCCCTCTCACCAACTCCAGTGGGAGGAGCAACCTGCAGCTTCTGGCTCAGTAACAAGACGGTCTGTGTGTTTGAAGGGATCTAGTGGAACAGATATTCATTTTTAGCTTCATGTTTTTAACAATCCGAAAGCAATGGACACCACCAAAATGTGCTGTCCATACTTGGATGTTTCTATTAATATCTTAGCGATGATACAGCATAGAACTATGGTTTTAATGTTGTTAGAATCTGTGGACTCTCCACTTCCCCTTACATATTCTTATGAGATCGTACGTGATTCACATCCTCTAACATTTTGTTTAAGAGTGAGAAGACGACATTACGACTCAGCGATTTTACAAAATTTCATTTTAAGCATTTATCTACTATTTTACTCACATGTTGTGCTATTTTTCTAACTCGTTTCAAGCACCACAACAATCCATCCACATCAGTAAAAGTTTGTTTTCACAAGAGATTTGAAGAATTTCAAAAACCAGGCTTCAATTCTTCAGCTTTTGGGCCAAATTATCTCTTTGCTCCACGACAACAAGGCACCTCATTATAGAAAGAACTGAGATTGTTCTGAGAATTATGATGTAAAACACTTGGGTATTATGTTATATGCAAGTATCAATGGTGAATTTAAGAAATAATGTAGAAATCGAGAAAATGCCCTTAGACCTCACATGCAGTTCTGAGGTCTGAACGTAGTAAATAAAATGCTAAAAGATGAATTAATCATCTTAATTAGTCATTGAAGAAAAAAGCAAAAGAATTTCCTGGACTTTATGTATTTATTTCAACAAGAACCGTTGCAAGAATTATTCTCCTGACTTGTCAAGACCCTTTTCTTCTGTGGGTAATTTGCTTTTAGTTGTGATCAGCTATGTATTTTATGTGTGTTTAACTTTACTTATTTTTTACTAAGTAATCTTGCTTGGATATTTCTGGCATCTGAATGTATTTATTTATTTGAGATTGTTTTTTGTTTTTTTTTAACTTTATTGATCACGTAGAGAAGGAGCTCACGTTCATGTGTGGTAAAGTCATTACTTTTATCGACCATCATCTTTAGTGGCCATGTTTGGCCTCATCGTGTTGTTTGATCAACTGAGGCTGCTTGGAGAATGAAGTCAGTGATAATGATGTGAACTTTGACTCATACAGTAAACACACAGTTTAGATTAAAAAAAAACTAAACAGGATCCTAACACAATAAACCCTCGTAACTCTCACCTGCCTCAGTAGTAATGTCTTCAAATGGATGTGTTGTGTAAGCCTCTGCTTTTTATGAGAATTTAAGGAGAGAGAGAGAGAGAGATCTGTTTTAAATCATCACTTGTCACAACATCAGTAAATCATAGTATACTACTCTATATTTCCATGTTGAGACCAGAGAAAACTGAGACAGCATTTCCCAATTAGCATTTGTTGCTACCTTATTTTATGCAAGTATATTCTCTTCTCATTTAGGATTACACTGTAAAATATAACTTTTTGTTTCAACTTAAAAATATAATAAAAGGGCTGCTCTAACATTTTAGGTTAAATAATAAAATGTTATAATGATTAAATATTGCTTGTTGTGTAAACTCTTCTCTCAGTTTGGTTGATTTAGATTTGTTCATTTGTTGAACAGCCAAGCTCGTTGTTTGATCTGAATCTAGTTGAGCTTAATTAAAATTGTCTGTTGTGTAAAGCCTTTGTCTTGTTAATTTATTTCATTATCAGCCGTGACAGCAGGGCTGGTTTTCACCTTGTGTTTGTCGTCATGGTGAAATGTCCTGGAGACAGCCACTGTAGCAGGAACGACCACAGAGGGGGTTTTAGCACTTTGGTAGGTGTTCATATGTCTGGACAAATTTTGTCACCGCAATATCATCACCACAGCACAAGATACAGTCACAAAACATTACAGGCGTGTAGCTGACATCATAATGAAGGCAGAACATGAACCATGAGAACTGGGTACTCATGTAACCTGAGACTGATTTGCAGAAGGTGGTTTGATTCCCAGCTCTTCCAGTCTATATGTCAAAGTATCCTTGGCCAAGATACTGAGCCCCAAATTGCCCCCTACACATCAGTGTGTGAATATGTGCTATATGTGTAGGGAAGTGCTGTATGAATGTGTGTGTGTGAATGAGTGAATGTGACTAGTAGTGTAAACCGCATTGAGTGGTTGTTAAGACTAGAAAAACATACCATACAACATTTACCATATCCATTTCCATACACACTTTATACATAGACAGACACATAAATTCACGGGGGTTAAAATGGACAGACAGATAATTCACAGACAAACTTAATTATTTATTATTATTATTTAAAAAATGCACGTGCAAGTGTGATTGTAGATACTTAAGTGCAGTCTGTAATAATGTTACAGTGAAATAAGAAAATGTAACTTCATTTTTTTTTTAGCTTGTTGTATCTGTCTGCAGCACAGTATTTGAAACCAGTTGTTCTCAGTTCAGTTTGAACAAGTGGTTCAGCTGAAGTTAAAATGTCATGTGACCTGTGACGTGGTGAGCCCTGTGTTTAAATGTTACCAGAGAGCAGAGGTAACTAGGAAGTTTTTATAGCAGAACAACATACAATGCTGCTCCCTTTGTTAAAGACTATCCCACCTTTTTATATAGGATGCAATGATGATTTAGAAAAGTTTCACCCTTCATTGATTGGCAGACTAAATGCAATAAAAAAAAAAATTGAAACATCCCTCTATTACTCTCTCAAAAGTTCTTTAAAATACTCAACCAAAAAATTTGCTCCTTTATATGGGGAGGGAAAGCCCCGGGAATCTGTAAAAACTCTACTTTAGAGGTGCAAACTTAATGGGGGTATAGCATTGACTGTCTTTGGTTTTTACTACTGGGCTGGTCATATCCATAAGACTTGTACTGGCTTCAGTCCCATAATACTCCTTGGTGCAGGCTGGAGGTGCTGTCTTGTACCTCATCTTCCCTCTCTGCTCTGCTACTCTCCTCCTTACCAATGAAAATCAGACAGAATACAGACAGTCCAGTAGTTTTTACCACTCTAAAGATCTGGCAGCAATTTAGACATTATTTTAGGTTCTTATCTGCATCAACCTTGGCTCCAATTTGTAATAACTATTTATTTCCCCCTTCATTGTTAGAGTCAACGTTTTCTCAGTGTTAAAGAAAAGGTATCAAGACCTTTTCAAGATTTATGTGTGGATGGGGTTTTCTCCAGTTTTTCTTATCTAACGTCAACATTTGGACTACCTCAATGTCATTGTTTCAGATATTTTCAAATAAGACACTGTAACTTTCCCAGTTTTCCTTCACTTCCTCCAAAACTAACATGGGCTGATGGGCTCTCTTTAAATTTAAATCAAAGAGCATCATTTTTCTAAAATTTAGAATTCCCTTATGTTATACAAAGATAGTGGGAGTGTGATGGGAACAGGAGCTGGGGATAGAGTGTGTGCGTGAGTGTGTATGAGTGGTTGGGCGGGTGGGGGGATCTATAACATAACATATAATGTGAGTAATAACAGTAATGGTACTGTGCTACACCTGATTTGTCAATCCAGTTGTACCTTCAGTTTGCTTTACAGGTGTTCACATGGCTCTTAAAAGTGAGTCTGCTATCTAACCATAGTCTTAAGTATTGATAACATCCAACAGTTTCAGTTTCATGACCATGATAAAATCGCTGTCTGTTAGAAATTCTCATTGAGGCTTCCTGGAAAAACAGAGAAGAAATATGAGCTGTAAGGCTGGTGCTAATGTCACTTTCACTTCAGGTAATAAAGAAGGTAAATAGGCCATCAGTACTTTGCAAACATTCATGGCAAGATATCAGAAGACTACACATTATACACATTTGTTCAGAAAATTGGATCAATAGACTGACTGAATGACGAGCAGCCATGTTTTGCACCACCTCAGGTCTTTTCTTGGGAAAACATTTCCTGGTATCTGTCATTCTGCTCTAATAAAATGCCTCTGCAACATGTCAACAGTAATTTTCTGCTCCATTTTCTTCACCAAAAGCCTTTTGCATGACACACCCACTCTTCTTTTACACACAAACAGACACACACAAACTAAGGAACTCATTCTCCACCATAAAAACAAATCATTGTTTCCCAAAGCATGAACCATCCTCTTCTCACATTGACCATCAGCCTCAGCACATTTATGACTTTACTGCTGCGTCCTCCAGTTCACTTAGATGGCCTCAGCTTTAAGGGGACGGCCATGTGCTTCCTGACACGCGGAATTATTCTGAATCATTTCACTTAAGGGCCCAGATGCTACCTGTCTGTTACCCTCCGCTGAGAGGGCAATTAAGGCAAACCTGGTGCCTGCTAAATGCCCCCCTCCTTATGCCTGAGTGGATGCATCTCCTTATCTGCATCTCTGTCATGATGTCGTGTGCACCTCGCCCCCTTCGTGCCCACATGCATCAGCGTATTGTGGCCACCGCCTCCTTTTTTTTTTTTTTCACCTGTCTCAGAGATGATGCTCTATTGTTGGAGTCGTCTCTGAACATGGCATAGGGAGAAACTCGGCTCTACAGCTGCTTCCTTACCAGATTGGACGAGAACTTTGCTGCCATTAATGGAGAATTAGTGTTTTTACAAAGATGTGGATTATAAATGAAGAAGACACAAGAACAAAAGTGCATTTTGTTTCGTCTAAGTTGAGACTTCTTGTCAGTTTGAATTTGTTTGACGATTTATATTTGTCATGATAAACTGGAGGAGGTGCTACGTGTTTGCTGGACTTCCTGCGGCATCCATGTCCTAAACTGAAGAGATGCAGGTGACTGTGAAGGACTGTGTTGCTCTTTCTGTCTACACCTTCACCTTCCTGCTCGGCCTTCCCTCCAACCTGCTCGTCCTCTTTGTGTATGTGCGCAAGGCCCGCAAGCGTGGCGCCACACCCAACGTGGTCTACGCCCTCAACCTGTGCCTGGCCAACCTGGTGCTCGTGGTCTGGCTCCCTGTTAAGGCTCTGGAGACTTTGCTTCAGGACTGGAGGTTGCCGCCACTCATCTGCCCCATCTACAACTTCTTCCTCTTCTCCTCACTGTACGGCAGCTGCCTCTTCATCACTGCTGTGACAGTGGGGCGTTACCTCAGCATCGCATTCCCGATTATCTACAAGAGGTACCGCCGTGCGAGAATCTCCTGCTTCATCAGCGCTGCCCTTTGGGCGTTGGTGATGCTACACCTCAGCTTTGCCCTTGTGGCTGAGGGAGGCGCTTACTTTATCTCCATCCAGGATCACACCTCAGCTTGCTATGAGAACTTCAACGCCTCCCAGCTGGCGGTTCTGCTGCCTCTGCGCCTGGAGATGGCCATCGTCCTGTTTCTTCTGCCTCTGATTGTGACGTCCTTCTGCACGCTGCGCTGCGTTACCCTGGTGTGGCACTCGAATTTGCCTCCTATAGGGAAGAAAAGAGTCCTGACTGTTGCCCTCTTCACCCTCGCTGTGTTTGTGGTGTGCTATGCGCCTTACAACGCCTCGCACATTGTGGGGTTTGTGTTGGAGGAAAGTGTTGACTGGAGGATGTACGCCATGTTGACAAGCTCCTGTAATGTTTTCCTGGAGCCTGTGGTCATGCTGATGCTGTCGCCAGCAGTGTCCAGGGGCATCATGGGAAGAATCTGTGGACGGCAAAGTCACTTCAGCCGGATCGAAGGGGTTCAGCATCGACGAAACACCACCAATGGTGTTGCCAATTTTAAGGCACCACCTACACTATCTGAAAAGAGCCAAGCGGGGGCTGAGGTGACTAAAGTCAGTCAGGAGTAAGGTCACAGTGGGCAGGGACTTCAGACACTTTTGAGAAAAATTATCATGACTATTCCAGCAGGATAAAAACATTAATTCAATCAATGCCAACAAACACCCGGCACCACTACCCACTACTAAAGCATGAAACAACCACCAAGATTCCTTCCTCCATTTTGCATCAGGCATCAGACTGGAGGTCTAAAGAAGAGACTTGTCTTCCCGGAGGGGGTGGCAGTAACCTCACTCAGGACAGACATGGTTCTTTTATCCAGGAGTACAAAAACCATCTTAGTAGTCAAACTCACAGTGCCCTGAGAAGACAGGCTATCTGTCTCCCACCAGCTGAAAAGCCAAGTACCAGTGCTTGCTCTACAAGGCTCTTGTCAAAGGATGGCACTCTCAGTTCTGTTCCCCGTTGAAGTTGGCTGCCGTGGTTTTCCAGCAACATTGCTGCGCTATTTCTTGCAGAACATTGGTTGGGAACTGAAGAAAGACAACAACTTGAAGAAAGCCACTGGGGAGATCGCCACAGCAGCTGAGACCAGTTCAAGATGGTTGTGCCTAACAGGAGCTGAGTCAGGCCCAAGTATGGGTCGGATTTAGTCATCTACATCACACTGTGAACTCCCTTTTCTCTTTCGATGCGGTTTCTAATGAAAAAACGTTGATGACTAAATGGCTGTTTTGCAAGTCTTAGCACAAGTGCGGAGTATTGATGTTTCCTGTGTATATTCTAGGAAAAGTCTGTTGCCAACTTGTAAGGAAAAAGGAAATATCAGCAGACCTGGAAATCCATGTTTTTACCAAGGACACTGCATGGTTTGAACTAAAAGAAATGACTGCATCATTTCAACAAGGCTTTTTTTTGACAAATGGCTCCATCTGGTGTCTGTCAGTAACTGATGCAAGCTGTAACAAGGGAATCACTTCAGAATATGTCAGGAGGCAGGACAGGCTGATGTGAACAGATGTAACTAATATCATAATCATAGCTATGTGTTTCAGTGGCAGGGCCCTGGTTCACTGACACACCTGGAGCTGCTTGTTAATGTTAGCTACACCTGTGGTGATGAATCAAAATATCCTTGGTGGGAGGAGTCTACTGAGGTATAAAGGTTTGTTTGTTTGGTTGTGTTCGTGCATTCATTTATTCATTGATTGGTTTCTGAACATGTTAATTATCCTTCTTGGTCTGTTCACTTTGTAAAAATGTTCTACAATGACCTTCAAAATAAAGGCTGATTTCTCCAAGCTTATTATGTGTGGTTGGTTGTGATGTCTTTTTTTGTCAAACTGATTAATCATGAACACTTTACTGTAGCCTCTTCCACCTCTCTCACCATGTGTCATTTCTAAAAGGGATTTAAAAATTCTAATGCGGCAAAAATCAGACACAACTTGGGCCTCAGATTTTATCAAACCAGTCAAAAAAAAAATCAAATAATCATACATTCTTAACAGTACCATGCAGTCTGAAGCTTTTTCATCGTAAACTGTTTTTGAACTTTTTTATTCTCCTTAAGGGAAGAAACAGTCTGTTCAGATGAGCAAGAGGTGTAACTGTGTATACAGTATGCAAGAGTGTAGCATAAGAGGGCAGTTAATAACTGTATTATTATTGTCAGGAGCATCAGTAAATAACATTAACAAGAATATTGAGAATGGGTTATTTTTCATAAAAAGACACAATGAAATACAAGGAGGAGTATACATGAAGACAGTCAGCCCTGTGTGTGGGCTGCTTGAACATTTTGATTGGGTAGAGATAGCTTGTGCACAAAAACATGGCGGCAGTGTCCCAGGTCAACTCCGTCACAGCCTCGTTTAATGTTATTTATTCATTAAGGTCATTTGGGAAAATGTTTATGAAGGAATTCTCATTAAAATTTAGTTTTCAGATCAATTGTTCAGTCAGCTCCTGTTTATGACTCCTACAAATAAAACTTACACTTAACTTGGCCAAACAATCAGTTTATGCCATAATTAGACTGAATATCAGTGGGAAAGTGCAGGAAAAGTTGCAATGTCACTATTAAAGAGAGAGAAAAAAGATCTTCCCATAATTTAACAAACTTTTTAGGTAATTCCCAAACTTCTCAGAGGGTGACCTGGGACACAGCCAATGATTTGGTACTTGTTAATTTGACTTCCTTTAGTTTCCATATATGCTTTACACAGGACATACTTCCCTTTTACAGATGAAAAAAGTCTTTTCTATCTATTTTTATGTACAGCATACTGAAATACAATAATGCCTCAGTTTGATAATAATGTGGATAACATTTGCAGTACAGTTATAATGAAAGTAGTAATATGTATGAAAAGTCCTTTTAAAAAAAAAGATTGATAACAGTACCTGTCAGCCATTTTTATCACACAATCATTATTTCCCCAACAGCTACCTACCCTGACGATGCCGAGGATAGTAAACTTTCTTTGTATAGTAAGAAAAAAAATGGGACGACGACGACGCTCTGTTCGGACTTTTACTCCCTGTTCCCTTCACATTCATGCTCCTCACTTTTCTCTCTCCGAGTTTGTTCACACGTTCCTCTGTTGGTAGAAAAATACACACATGATATATTAAAAAAAGTACAAGGGTGACAAACATAGGCGTGAAGTACAAGCTTCATCAAGTGCTTTCTTTATGACCCCTCCCACCCCCCCGACCCCCTCCTCTCTCGCTCTCTCTCGGCTGCAGGTTCCTCACATTTAGTGCATCCTTCTACCAGTTCTGTCTCTTTTGTTCAATAATTTGGGCTCCGACGAGGAAATGATTCCTCATCTCCTCGCTGTCTGAGGGGAGAAGGGTGTAAATAAGGACGCCATGATTCTGTGAAATGAACACTGAGATGCAGCCCCATTTTCTTCCTTCTACTTCTTCTCTCAGGCTCCAGTTCTGCTTGTCTGATCCAGATCCTCTATTTTCCACGGCACCTTCACAGTGTCATTCAAACTTTATCTACTTAGTCCGTCCTCTTTTTTCTGTGTCAGTTCTGTGTCTCTACAGTTTGTCAGATCCACTCCTTGTCTTCTTTCTTTCGCATGTTTTGGCTTGAACTAAACGGTGGAGAATCTTCAGATTAATGTGATCTGAATGGTTTTTTTTTTTAAATTACACCATTCTTTGGACCATAAATGTGCAGAAAATAGTGTAATTTTTTTTATTTTACAGATATTTTACACCTTAATTCTCCGATGAAAAAACATGAAGGGACACCAGTGAGCCTCTTTTATCAAGACTCTCAGAGCAGGACTGCTGGTTTAGGATCAGGTTTTAACAAATACTTTGTTCACTTGTCCATTGACTTTAGAGAGACTCAGGTGTGGATTTAATCCCCATATTATTCATAATCATATAAAAGACAAAACTGATCTCAGATTAAGTTTTGGTTAAGTCTTCACAAACTATTTATATTAGAGTCCTAGACCAGCATTTCTACTGAGAGATACAGTACCGGTCAAAAATTTTACAACACCACATTTTTCCAGCTGTTATTCCCAGTGTTTGTGAAATTAAAGCATAAAAAATAAACAATTGGGGATTTTAAAAACAAGCAATCGTTGAATTTTCTTGTTGAACTCAATTTTATCTAAATTTCTGACTTGAATACACTTGTGACGTTCTGTTCACAATGGAAATCAGAAAGTATTTTGCTCAGAAAGTCTAGAAGTTCCCACTAATGTGTTGCACTTGTAGGTTGATTTTTTTTCACCTTCTGTGCAGTTCATCCTAAACCAGCTCCATGGTTCTGTTCTTTTCCTCTAATGTTTTGAGGCACCTGCAGGAAGCAACTTGTTTGCATTAACGTTCAATGCTTCCTCTACTGCAGGAAATTTGCAAGTTAACCAATTTCTTAGCCTCTAAAAATTCTTCTTTTCTATTACATATACTTATTTTCTTACTGGACTTGAGCTTCTTAAATCTCAATAAAAACTGGAAACATGGAAGTGTTGTGAAACTTTTGACCGGTCGTGTACTTGGCACAAGTGGGCTCTGGAACTGAGAAGCACATTGTAAAATATCTGTGTTCTAACAAGTAATTTAATGTTGTACTCAGCATTTAAGCATCTTAAAAGGAAGAAAAAAATGGCACCAAGTGAATTAACTTTGACTTGTATCTTTGAACATGATCAAACAACAACCCCTTTCAAAATAAAGTCACAGAGAAGTGAATCTAAACTGATTCCACTGATGTCTTGTTGTATTTTCAAATTCAGTAAAAAATCACCACCAGCCATTTTGTTTTTTCTTGTTTTAAGACTCTAATACTGAACACAATTAAATGACTTGTTCTTATGGACCTTTTTACACTGCAGTGATTCCTGGAACAGAGGGGGAAGACGCAGCCTATGAGTTCATGTGCTCCACCTGAATGGCTGATGTGGAGACAGTTAGGCAAAGGTCTTTGTGGACCACTGGTAGGTCCGCCACAGAGACCGGTTTGTACTGGATCTCACTGGCCGCCACTGTCTTGTACTGGTGCAGGTCAAACGGGCATGGGACCACGGCTTCCGTGGGTTGCTGGGGGGGCTGGTAGCTGCCTGGGGGTCCCGCGTTAGGGTTCTGGTTGGTGTTATTTGGATTGGTCTGGTTTTGGAGCTGACTCGCTCTGCCTGCACCTCCACCTCCTCTCCCTCGGCCACGGCCTCTTCCCCTGCCCCCTCCTGGTGTAAGGCCCTGGGCCTGATGGGCAGCTACTGTTGCTGCCACCGCTAGCGGGTCGGGGTTGTGCTTCCTCATGTGTTTCATTAGATACGTCTCCTGGGGTCAGAGAAAGACAGAAACAGAAGACATGAAAAAAACAGAAGGATTAAAAATGGCTGGTTGTCTTCCCTCAGTATATTTACATATAAATCATTTAACCTACCGAGGTATAGGATCGGTTACAGAGGCCACAGGAGAACAGCTTCGCGTGTTTAACAGTGTGTGTAGACAGGTGCACCTCCAGGCTGGCAGCATCTGTGTAACCACGGTTACAGTTGTGGCACTTGAACGGCTTGTCTTTGTTGTGCTGCCGACGATGAGACTGTGGGGAGGGGAGAGGAAACACGCAGGAGATTTGGGTAAAAAAAGAGGAACAGATAAGAAGAAATCCAGAGCCAAGTTCAGACTCCTGTACTTGAAAGTTTGAACTTCACTTCACAAGTTCAACTCAGAAGTCCAGACGCAGTGTGTTTCCTAATATCAGCAGCTCAGCTCGGCACAGGTTACACTTCATCACACCTGTACCTGACTGAACTGTGCCAAATTCATCTAAATTCAAATCTCCACAAACAAACAAATTGCAGTATTAAGAATCTAATGACATTTATGCAGCACACTGCCTCTGATCATTTTCATTTATATATATTTATTGTTATTGAGATGTGGTGGTATATTTGTAAGAAGAAGCTGTCAGAGGCAGCACTGTTGTTAAACCTTCCAGCAATTACATATTAATAATATTTTTAGCTTCATTTTCTCACACTAACCAGCAGCAACAAATATTATATTTCAAGTCAGAGATCAAATTTCATCTTCCAAAAGGAATTTTTATCAGATATCAAAACACTACAGACAACAGAACCACCAGTAAATTGCACTCGAAGGGATCCTTCAACCAGAAGGATCCCTTCGTGCCATTGTTTCTATTTGGTGCAAAATGCATTCTGGGATACTTAGCTGGCCCAAGTCCACACAAGTCACACACAGATGTATCTGGGGGAAAACGGGTGGAGCGAGAACACTTCAGATCTTTGATCTGTACTTGGGTACATGTGGACTTTGAACTGGAACAGTACTTGGACTGTGACTGATGACGTTTCACAAGTAAACAAGTACAGAGAAGAACGCAGAGAGAGAAACGGCTAAAGTCTTACTTAAGATGTCATCAGGTCACTGCAGAGGAACAAACCTGTGAGTAAATTTACCTGTAGGTTGGACAACTGAGTGAAAGCTTTTTCACAGCCAGGATGGTTACACTTGTACGGTCGGTCACCGGTGTGAATCCTAAAAAAAATCAAAATAAAATATTTTACAACATTAGTTAATTACACTTTGAGAGTCACATGCAACATATTGCACATAGAGCAGTGTTATTACAATTCAATTCAAACTTGATCAATTCTATCAATTACCATCATTCACAAATAAAAGTTAAGACATTTTAATAGCTTGATAGTTCAACCCTTTGCTTTCTTATTTCTTAGTTTCCACTTCATTTACCTTCACTTCCACTAAAGGCAGTTCCTTTTGTTATATGGTTTTATTAACTACTATGTCTACAGATTTGAGTTGTAGAAATCTTTTGGTTACTCTGACTTTGTCGAAGAACACCGTGTGATACCACAGTCTGCCTTCTGAATTTGGAAGATGTTAAAAACGCATAAAAACTCAAGTCCAAAAAGATGCAAACAATCACAAATAACTCTCTGTGCACCTGCTCCCATACATGCACATATAAAAACCCACCCCAACATTCAAATCCACCCAGACCAGTACCGTGTGTGCTGCTGGAGGTGACTGAGCTGCCTGAATGTTTTCTGGCAGTAGGAGCAGGAGTAGGGCTTGGCCCCAGTGTGGATGCGGATGTGCTGGGACAGGTAGCTGGAGTTGGCAAACGACTTGGAGCAGTGGGGACACTTGTGGGGCTTGGCCTCAGTGTGGTTTCTAACACGGGAAACCAAGGATTGGAGGGTTGAGGGGGGGTGGGGGATGGAGACAGAGAAACAGAGAGAGAAACAGCGAGAGATTTTTAAGCTACAGCATGACCAAACTTCATGATGAACTGAAGACTAAATCATGCGCTTTAAGTTAACAGGATCTGCGATCAATCGTGTTGATCATAGATCATTAGGTTTGACAGTGTGCTCTTTGTGCTGCGTCTGAGTTGTGAAAACACAGAACAAAAACATACAGCAAGCACAGTCACACGATTCTCTCTCTCTCTCTCTCTCTCTTTCTCTCTCGCAGTCTCTCTCTCCATTTGGTGTGCCCTGCTTTGAGTGGAGTGTGAGTGTGTATCATGTATAATGTATAATATATACTGTAAGCGAATGTCTGGCTCTGCTGCAGTCAAACTGAAATGTAAATTCAAAATGTGTGGAGCACATCCTCTTTAAAACTAATTGCCTCAAACCCACAAAGAAAACCCAGTGCATGGTAATAGGAGAAATGAAGACATGAAAAAGGTGACCACTAGGTCAAATGTAAAATTAAAACATTTATCAGTTCAAAAAAGATTTTACTGAATCCTAAGCTTTTTCTGTTGGGTTTATATCCAGAGGAACAACTATAGTAAAACAGAAGTTTGCTTTAAGCCAAAAAATGCATTTTACTATTATGGGAAAAAAATTCACAGACCAAGCACGACTCAATGGATAAGACAGATGTTATCAGGCCTTCCATTAGAAAGGATATCCTACATTTTAAAGGCTAAACAGCATGTATTATGTAATACATGAAGGCCCTTCATTAATTATGTTAAGGTTAAAGATTTAACAGATGATCAAGTGAGTGACTAATTTCTGTGAGCAAGGCAGTTTGTCACTTTTTTCTCTCTTTGTCTAAACACTTGTTATATTTTGTATCATCATAATTAATAAAGGAGCATTTGTTTGTTTGTTTGTTGATGTTTTTTTTTTCTTCCTATGTTCTGAGTGAATGCAGCTATTATATGCTGAAGTATACAGTATATTATGCCAATGCTATAGGCTGTAATTCATGATGTGAATTATGAAAAATATTGTGGCAAAAAAAAAAGCATTTATCGGAGTGGTGACCTGGAGAAAGGTGGTTTCATCACTTACACTGTCACACACAGTAATTCTCAATGTCTGATTTGCAGCTTTGTGCCATTTGGAGTTGTGATCATTAAGGTGTGTAAAACATGCAGGCTAACTCAGTGTAGTAGACAATATTGATTGATTTAAGGTGGTGACTGATTATACATTGTGTACAGAGTGTACTAATACTTGTGGGATTTAAATAAGAGACTGACATTTTCATAATCTGTTAATTGACTGTTTCATTTATAAACAATGAAAAAGTTGTTGATCAGTGCCAGTATGTGATGTTAGCTAAAATTCTATGTTCACTGGGTTTTTTTGCTTGACATGGAATTCTATGGACGTGTAATGCATCCACTTGAAAATAAATTCTGCTCTGTTTTTCTGAATTCACAAGATTATCTTGTGAATTCAGAAAAACAGAGAAGATTTATTTTTTTCTCAATTGAATGCATTACACTAGAATTCAGTTGAAAAGGGGGATAATTTAACACAATCAGTGGCTCCTATGACAGTGAAAGATGCCTGATGCTTCAAACCAAAGAAAGGATGTTTGAAGGATTTGTGTGAAAGCAGAGGTGGAGCCAAAGAAAGCAGAATAAGTAAGATAAGACAACATGCAGACAGGATCAAGACAAGCTTGTGACTGTATCACAAGCAGGGATGAAAAAGGAAACCTCAACCAAACACTGGAGCATCCACTGAGGCTCTTGTGTATTCTGGGAGGATTTTATCTCATAAAAGCAACTGTTACATTTAGTGACGAAACTGGCTTCCTGTTCTGATAATTTATCTGTTATGAAGATACAACTAATCTTTGATAAATAGGTAAAAAAAAAAGCTGTGATTTACTGGTTTAAGTGTGGTACCTTCAAACTTGATGCTTAGACTGTGCAAAAAGAGCTTTACACTGTCAACACTCTCCCAAAACCCCCCAGCAAATCCCTTCATCCATCACCACACACATCCAGGCTCACACACATGTGCTTTAACAACAGAAAAACCACATGCACAAGCAGACCCCCTTTTCCACACACACACACACACACACACACACACACACACACGAACACACACACACACACACACACACACAGGACTTCACAAACCACTCAGCCCCAGTACCGTGTGTGCTGCTGGAGGTGACTGAGCTGCCTGAATGTTTTCTGGCAGTAGGTGCAGGTGTAGGGTTTGGCCCCGCTGTGGATGCGGATGTGCTGGGACAGGTAGCTGGAGTTGGCAAACGACTTTGAGCAGTGGGGACACTTGTGGGGCTTGGCTTCAGTGTGGGACTTGGCGTGGATCTGCATGTCAGACTTGCTGAAGAACGTCACCGCACACATTCGACACCTTGGCAGGTAAGAAGTGAGAGAGAAAGGAAAAGATTTAATATAAGATCACATGGAGGATATAAATAACATAACATCTTTTAAATCTTTTGCATTTGCTTGTTGTTAAGGTAAAGTTTCCTACCTGATCTTATGAATTCAAATATTTTCTTTTTTTTCAAATTTGTTTTCAACCTTCTAAGGCCCACAATAAGACTTTTTTGTTTTTTCATATCTTTGTGTTTTTCTTAATAAAGTAGTCACTTTTAAGTGCTACACAGAATCAGAATCAGCACAACCTCAGCTAATAATAGATGTCCCCCAATAAAGACTTCAGTACCGTATAATAGGGCTTACAGCCCACAAAACAAAACAAAACAAATATATTATTCTATCTATAGTGTCTGTATTGGCAGAGATGTCCTGTTCTTAATGTTTAATATAAATCTGTGATGTCACCAACAGTACTACCTGTAGGATTTGGGGCCGTCCTTGTTAGTATGATCATCTTCATCATTTGACAGGTCGTATGGGTCACCCGTGTGGTGCTATAACACAATGACAACATATTAGTTATGATGAAAATGATGACAATCCACGCTAAAGTCATACATATGTATAACATAGGCCCTCACCTGTCCACCTGCGGCTAGGTGTGCCAATATTAAAGCATCGCTGCCTGGAGGGAGGACCCCACCTACTCCAGCCACTCTGCCCATCATCTGTTTGCTCTTCCTGCCTCGCTTTGACGGTGCTGGCATCACAACTGCAGGAGGGACAGAAATATCCTCCTTCTTGTCTGGAAACAAGCGAGGGAAAGGTAAATGAGGGGGGCGAGGGGCAGAGAGAACACACAATTGGTCCCTCACATCAATGCTGAAATCTAAATAAATTGTGGATGGAAAACAGGAATCTCTTATTCAAATGAAATTTGGCCTCAATTTACTTTGATCTCAGGTCAAGAGATGTTATGTTTTAAAAATGAACTAGAATCACCTCCTGGTGGGTGTCTGCCTCCTCCACTCAGACTAGTTTCAGGTTACATCTCTGTTTATCCAGAGTCAAATAAAATATGAACCATTTGTGTGAAATTCTGTCATAATTGCTGTAAAGTCTTGAGTTATGGCTAAAAAGTGTTTTGTGAGGTCACACTGACCTTTGACCACCAACGTCTAATCAGTGTATCTTTGAGTCCCGGTGAATGTTTTTACCAAACTTGAAGAAATTCCCTAAAGTCACAAGGCTAAAACCATGTTTTGTGAGGTCACTGTGACCTTGACCTTTGCTGAACAAAATCTAATCAGTTCATCCTTGAGTCCAAGTGAATGTTTGTGCCAAATCTGAAGAAGTTCAGTCAAGGTGTTACTGAGACATCATGTCCATGAGAATGGGCCGTACAACCTGAAAACAAGATGGCGCCAGCTCTGACTGTCGCCGGTGTGGAGACATCAAACAGAGAAAATAAGGTTCATATTATATTAATTTAGTATCAAATTCTCTTTGATCAGGTTGCGTCATGGTGCCTGTGAGCATAGCGCTCAATCCCACCTGCTCCGGTAGAGTGGGTGAGTTTTACTGTGGGGACTGTAATTCAAAACACTACTGAAAAAGCTCATGTATTCCCCTGACATGCATGTTAAAAATGACAGTACCATTATCGAACACAGTCTGCATTAACATGTCGAAATGACTGAAGTGATGCTGCGCTGTGCCTGTGTTTTACCTGCGTTAGAGGGGTGTACTGCAGACACTATCATGGTGGTAGCAGTGGGGTGTCCAGCTACAAAGGACTGCGTGGAGGCAGTGGGGACCAGTGTGCCTTGAGGGGTGGTGATCACTAACCCCGCTAGGAGGAAAAGACAGACTGTCATCTGGCTGTCCAGCTGCTCAAAACAAACATTTTATATTTATTCTCTCTGCATGTTAGACTACCATTATTTAAAGCCACAATAATACTTTTGTATAAGGGTCAAAGCTGCAACAATAACACAGCAGACTTGGCATGATGCTAAAATTCTTTACAAGCAATTCATGTTGTTAACCTGCAGTTTAAAACTGCTGCTAAAACCTGATGACAGTGAACACAAAGTGACTTTTATGGATCCAAACTAAATATTCAGATCAACATTAGTGTTAGCTGTAGTTGAATATTTACAGTACTCCAGGGGCCAGTTTCACAAAACATCTTAAGTTTTCTACTTAAGTGTGACATTTAAGGTTTCATTTCCCCTTAGCTGAGGGAGTTACTTGAATCTCTTGAAAGGTTTCCTTAGTTAAGGAAAAAAGTTAAGCAATTTACAACAGTTAAACAGATTTTACACCGGTAAAATTCTACTGTTTCCATGGAGACTGTTGATTAGCACTTGTGATACCTCATCCTCTTGTTGTTTTAACTTCATCACAGTGAACCTTGGTTGCTAAGGTCTTTTGTGCAAAAATGTAACTGACTTAAAGTGATTCACGAAGTTTAAGGAAAAAAGTTAAGAAATTTACCGCAGTAAAAGAGATTTTACAGCAGTAAAAGAGATTTTATAGCAGTAAAATTCTACTGTTTCCATGGAGACTGTTTGTTTGCTGGCATTAGCTTGTGATACTGGTTATAACTTCTGGGAAGCGGTCAACATTAAAGGAGTGAGTAATGTACAATTCCTCATTGTTAAGGGTGAGTTCTCCCACTCATCCTGGGATGAGTTCATTTCCTTCACTTACCACCTTAAACTCAGTTCATGTCGCTGTTAAGATTGAGTCAGAAGTTCTTGACTTTAAGAGATTCCTTAAATAGAATACCAAGAACAAAACTTGAAAACCTAAGTGAACATTTTAAGGAAACTTTAAGGAGAAGACTTGGTGTTTTGTGCAACGGCTTTTATTTCAAGGAAACCTTAACTCAGATGAAAATCTTAACTTAAGGTGTGTTGCGCAACTGTTCCTTAAGCATACATCTTTAAGATACCAACAAACAAATATAATAAGACAACAGAGGAATAGCAACTGAAGTGGGGGACGTGATGATTCAGGCAGGGAAAGCAGCAGCTCACTGACCTGCAGTCATGATCCCCGTCGAGGGAACAGGCACAACGGTGACGTTCTGGGAAGTGTGTGATTGATGCAGGTGTCCCCCGACTGCACTTAATGGTGCGCCGCCGCCACCTCCTTCCTGTTTGGGAACGACCCGCACCCCGGGCCCTCCATCCACTGAGCCGGGTATGGCGAGCACAGCCGTAGGGTAGTGGGGGGAGGAGGTGGAAGACGCAGACGAGTGAGGGAAGGAGGGTGCGTTGGTCTTCTCTGGACCTAGCTGCTCCTTCGCCTTGTTCAGGAACATGGCGTTCTCGATCTAAAGAGGGATGTGTAGAGGGGTGGGTTGGTGGTAAGAGGAAGGACAGATGGGGGAGTGACAACAGGGTGAGAATGGGGTTAAGAAGAAGTAGGGGAAGAACAGGGAGAAGGATAATAAAGTATGAAAGAGGCAGGAGGGGCGAGGGATAAGAGGGTCGTAAAGGTGAGGAAGAGGAGTAGAATGATGATAAATAATGGAGGTGATGTAACAGGTGTGTGAGGAGGACAGAAATTTCAAATGACAAAGCAAATAGGACAAAAACAGGAGAGAAGACAAAGGAAATAAGATGAAAAAGAGGGAAGATAAAAGAGTGACAATGAAGGAAGAGGTTGGTGGCACATAAACAATTTAAGTTAATGTGATGGTGAAGAAACAGGAGGGAGGGGGGAGGTGTCCCAAAGAAGGATGAGGAGAGCAGAAGGGTGGGAGTGAATGATAGGTGAGGTCCATGTAGGGAGACGACAGAGGAGGAGAGAAAAGAGAACGAAGGCATGATGAGATGCAAAAAGTAAATGAAAAAAGGAACAAAGAGGGGTTGAAGTGATGAGAGAGGAGAGGGACAGGAGTGATCATGTGATCAGGTGAACCTTCACCAGGTCAAGAACTCACACTCAGATGACTTCTATGTGATGTTAAGCCAACTTCACGGACTAAGCGAGCACTGTTCAGTGGTGTCATTATCAACATCTTTAAAGCATCTCCATAAACAGAGTGATATTGGATTCCAGTGTGTCACTAAACCATGTGTATTTCAAGACATTTCCAACAATAAGGTTGTCTCTACCTGTCCTTGTACAGTGGGGACGGGAGACCAAAAGTATGATGAGTTGAAATGGGAATCGTCCATTATTTCTGTAATTAAAAAGCAACACACTTAGAAAACACCCGTCCTCCTCCTCCTCTTTCTTACTATGCTCTTCTTTTTTGTTTGTTTTTTTGTTTGTTTTTTTTTTACTTTCATGTGAAATGAGACCGCACATGGCTGCATTTCAATCATCTTAGTTTGTTTCCTTTCCATGTATCCTCTCCTCCACACACACGCTGTACACATCAAGTTTCACGATCAGTGTGGCGTTCAAAGACTAGTCAGTTTAAGATGGCTCTTACAAATGTCACCAGTTGAAGGTAAATGCTTTTAGGTTTATGGTGTTAGGTTTGTTTTAACAACATCTGATCAGATTTACAGAGAAGAGGACATTAAAAGGAATCAGGCAAAGATGATCAATCTCACAGGGGATAGATATTAAAAAAATACCTTCATGAGGACAGAAGAGGCAAGAAAAACTAGTGAAAATCAGTATTTGAGGCTTTTTATAATGTATTGTGATACAGCCCATGCACTTCCTCACCAGTCTCTTACACAGTATGTGTTGCTATTAACAAATTTCACAATCTTAGAGTGGCTGCTGCATCAGCAACAGTCTAATTTTGGAGAACAACCCAATGTTATGTGTCAGAATGTTGCAACTATTTATTGCCTGGAAAAAGTAACACAGCTGTGTTGTGCCAAACAGTACGTGTTGAACATAACATCCTTTCTAAGAGTGCATATGGTTTGTTGAAAACAACACTCACTGTTTAAAAGACTACTTTCTATCTTTTCATCATGAAACCTCTGATCCTGTCTCCTGGTCATCTCCCACTGACACAAAGGCAACATGTTCTCTGTAGCACAAAAAAAGGAAGTTTCATAGTTTCATTGTTCTATGTTGGCATGCATTTTAACTTCATTTTCCACATACTTTGCTACTGTTAAACCAACGATAAAAGAAATTGTGAGGTTAGATTTTTCAGTATGCATGTGCAGATTGTGAATGCCATGCATAGCCATATTGCTCACATACCAAGAAACGCATGCATGTAATTACATGTTAGTAAAGATGACATTTAATAAAACTGGTAACTGTTAAGCCCTTAAGGGGAGCACAGGCCCATAAAAATTAACTTTAACATAATAAACCATTACACTAATCAATTGTGAGGAAACAATATATTTCATGCAAAACATTGGCAAAGCATAACTCAATACATGTCTAACGTTATTTTTCATGAGCCTCCTCTCCCCTCTGCAGTTGCACAACCTATAAATAAATGATGGGGAAAGCTTCTAAGGAAAATTAATTAATTTCCCACAGGCTGTAGATTTCTGGCAACTTAGCGTCTGATACAAGGGGTCGTTATTGCTGTAATACAAAGTCAATGTTTCAGTGTTCTGAGAGCCATTTTTTTCTGTCGAGGGACACAAACTGGCTCCAAAACTGTGGCACTGCTAGCTGCGGGCTAACCTTAGCAGTGATTGATGAAATCGTGTAAATGCGAATTTGTCTGAAATCGTTTATATCAGGGGCTCCCTTTCAAAACACTCAGGCTAGATGCGGTACTCTGCACCTAAGCAGCTGCCAAAGGCTACATGAGACATCTGGGTTCTAAACAATCATGGCTAGCGTTAGCTGGTTAACGCAACAAGACAAGGGAAGCTAGCTAACTTGCCTCCATTAATTTTCTCCTTTTGTTCGCTGGCTTGCTCTAGCTACAAGGAGGCCTATATATTCATATGCTTAACTAGCTGGCCGCTTGGTAAACACAAACATCCTTGCTCCCTACGCCTCCATTCCTCACTCCCTGCTCATCTCACTGAGAGAAAATAAAAAAAGAGAAAAAAAAGTCTCGAATAAAAAAAAAAAAAAAAAAAAAAAAAACCAAGACAGAAAAAAAACGTCGACGCCGTTGCCTCTGTGGGAGACGCAGCTTCATGCAGACTTCCGGCGGTTGGGAAGACGGTGCTCTCAGACACACTGAAAATAACAGTTAATTAACAACCGACTTAGAACTCCTGTGTTAATTACCGGTGGAATCGATTCCCCTTCAACCCCCCCCGGAGCTTCTTCGGGTCGGGACAGTTGGGAAACTTTGTCCAAATCCGCCCCTCAAACCCCTCAGATGTGCCTTTTTTTCTTCGTTTTTTTTTCCTTTTTTTCCCTCCAGCTCTCCCCAGCAGAGTCAAGTCAGCCACAGTTAAACAGCTGTGTTTCCGGTCACGTATTTCAAAATAAAACTCAATGTACCTTATAGAAATATCTGAATAATGTATTTGCACATATTTGCCATACAATATTTTCTCAGTCTGTACATATTTTTCTTCAGATAGCATCTAGCTCCTTTTCTATATTTACTTTATTTAATTTTTATTATTTATTTTCTTTTTAAATTTTAAATTTCTAGTATATATTTTAGTTAGATACAATAACTGATAGTATTAGGTAAGAGAGACAGCCAGATAAGAATTTATCATATTTATCCTAGCTCTAAAATGTTGCTCAGCACTTTTTTAAAATGCTGTTATATATATACTTTCTATGTAATCATTTATTTTATTTGAATGATTTATTATTTCATTTATTATCTTATTATAATTCCATCTCATTTTACATACATTTTTCTGTTGTTTTTCATTTCACATCAATGTATTTAATGTGTTTTTATGTCCATTTTATGTCTTTTCATGTGAAGCCCTTGGTGCAGGTCATTTCTTTTTTGTAAAGCACTTTTTGCTACATTTCTTGTATGAAAGGTGCTATACAAATAAAGTTCATTATTATTATTATTGATAAATTGTTTAATTCTGCACATGATAATGAAACCTTCGGATCTTGAATCTATGTATTTGGCAGTAGACATTTCTCTCCATATGTAATGTATTGGTTCTACTGAGTGTTTTGAATTTTGCTTTATAGTACACATAGTGGTTCGTCTTAATTCTGAAGAAAAAATCTTACTTCCTGTACTAGATTGGCTACGTCCAGCTAACTTGATACAGCTGCCAACGTCCACACGGTGCCTTCCGGTGTATCAATTATCCCATCAGTGTGTGTAGTTGAGTATATCATCGATTTCTATGTAAATGTTGATTTTAAATTGGATGGTGTGTCTATATTCTTTAGCACAAAACAATGCTCAAATTAATTAGAACAGTCACATATCCCATTACTGCAGTGTACTTGTATTCACAATATTAAATTCAATATTATAATTTCCTGTCCTCATCAGGTGAAATAAATGATCTGTCACTGAATGTGGCCCACTTTTAAATATTAAATATAAATATTTCTCATGGGTTTAGCATCAGGGAAAAGCAGAGTTGTGGTTAGGGGGTTGCTTGTTTGAACCCCTAGACAAAAATAAATTACACTAGCAAGTTCCTTTGGGCAAGGCACTGTAGCTCAAACTGAGCTGATGCGCTAATGTGAACCAAACTCTATAACTATAATAAAAATCTATATTTTTTGACAGATGAATGATGTTTATTAGGACCCCACCATGCATGCAAGCTCTGTTCTTCATGGGGACCCCATAATAACATCATGGAGTTACAATTCAAAAGGAACACAACTTGTCCACTGATGAAAATAAAAATAAAAAATGGAACTAAAATATAGCACAACAAACATGCACAAATCAAATATGTAAACAGGAAATACTACATGAGCGGAGTTAAGACTACAGCATATAATTATTCTGTTTTCACACACAGTAAAGAACATAAGTGATTTTCCTTTTGCAATTTAATGACAGCTATACAGTGTACATGACTTTAGAATAACATTTTCCTAAAAATACAAATTTCCTGAAGTGCAACAATGCAGAAAACTCGACTAAACTTAAATACATTTATAATGACACACTGTGACATCTGTTAGTACGAGTTAGAATTGTTATCGGTGACAGTGCTGATACTGTATCAAATAGCAAATATATACTGTATAAATACATCTATATCCATATGTAGTGTCATTTCAGAGTATCATTACACTTACAGAAGCACAAAGATTACATTTGCTTTTCTATAGCGAACCGAAAGGTAATCTCCTACTTTGGTAACCACACAGCTTAGTAGCATAAAGCATCCTGACAGGTAAAGTGCGACAGGTATCGATGCCTGTATAATAACAGCAGTGTTTATCTTAACATAAATAACATTCACAATTAGAGAGCAACTTAAATACATTTGGCTTTAACACGACCAGCAGTGCAAGGGAGGTCACAAACAAACAGTGAGGCGTTCAGGGCCGGGTATCATGGAGGAAACAGTCAAACAAAATCAGACAAGCAATTCATTTTCTCATTACAAATGACACTAAATTAAAGTCACTGTAATATTCTTGAATGTTTAAGTGTCTCTTGATGCCTTCAAGTACATGTCCAAACAAAGAGTGCCTCCATGAAACATGATTTATTACCCAGCCCCAGAGGTTACGGTGAGGGAGACGGCGTGACAGGGTAATTATGATGTAAGGCTACTTGGAACTATTATATTATATTTATTCTGGGTGACAAATGCACAAACTCTATGATGAGAAGTGACTAATATACAATAAATGTCTATTGTTCCTGATTAAATCTTGAATATCACTTTCCCTGAAATACAAGCTGGCATCATTTGACGGTTAATAATCTAACTGACTTTTTTAGCATCTTTATTCAAAAAAAAAAAATAAATAAATAAAATAAAATAATGATACATATCTCAGCATTTCAATACAATTATCTCATAATTATACTGTGGTATTCCCGTTGCTACGACAGAAGGCTAAAGCTATACTTTACACCACATTTACCTTCCACAAGCCACACCTTCATGAGAGCTGCTACATTACTGGCCATAATAGCACAAAAGGCACCACTTTACTTAAGGTATTTAACTAGTGTTTATTATTATATTATTGGGCTGCAGCTTCAAGGGAACCTGGACAAGAAGATCCAGCCTCAAGCTCCGGTTTGAGCCTTGATCTGTTCCTGTGTCTGACCTGAGACCCACTTTCTCAGTCTCTTGTAACATGCAATTTTACATTTTCACTCTATGTCTATATAGACGTACAGCAGGTTCCCAGTAAACTGAGCTGACCATTACAGAGCTCTGGCAAAAGTTATAAAAATATAAATTATGTTACAGAAGTGCTCGGGAAAGAACCTAAAATGATGGAGTAAAGCGCTGAAGATAAATGAACATGCACAGAGAAAAGTGTGATATAGGGCTGCAGCACAGGTATTTAATACCTCAAATTATATTATTCTGGTATGCCTTAAGCAAAGGATCCTTAAAAATTTTTTTTTTTTTTAGAAAAGTAAACATTGATTCAGCAGGACAACACTAAAAGAAATACAGTAAACATCATGGATGGAGAACACATATCTAAAATAGAAAACAATGACAGATTTCAAAAATATAAAACTAATAATGTGACAGATTCACTGATGGTGTCATAACTTAGATTTTACCTGTAAGTCTTCAAACAAAACTTACAGATCGACAAAATGATATTCCAGAACTCATTCATAAAGTAAAAGTAATGGATTCTGTCAGAAACACAATGAGAAAAAAGTGATGGCTTTGGTTCAGCATTAGACTGTGTGATGTTATTAGCATTAATAAATGAAGGGTTTGAATGCATGTTTTTTTTGTTAGTCTTTCATGTTAAGATGCACTTACGGTTTGGCAGCAAGGCGGCGCACACAGGCAGATACAGAGGTAAACACACACAGTGAGGACAGATGAAGACAAAGACTTTCTGATTAGTGTGACACAAACACACACAATGTGTAGGACATTTTAAAAAAGTACAGGACACACAGAGACTACAGCTACATTTGCTGCTTCTTTCAATTAATTTCAGAATCATAAATATAATAAACATATTGTTGTATTTTATGTTTTAGTTGTTTTTTAAATAATACATAATTATAATATTGTGATTTATGTTTCAGATTTAAGTGATGCTGCCATTAAACAGCAGTTTAAAGTTTTATTCGTCACATGCCAAGGCTCAACCACAGTAAGCAAAGCAGTGAAATAAATAAATGAGATATTATGAAAAATATTGCATATTGTGGGAAATATCACAATATTATATATTATCAAATATGGGCCCTAGTTTAAAAGGAGGAATAATTTGAACACTTTGTCTTTATAGAGCGGTGGTTCCCAATCTGTGGGCCGAGGCCCACTGGTGGGCCGTGAAGGTATTGCAAGTAGGCCCACAAGTCATATGCAAAACGATACAATTTTGGTGAAAAGATGCAATTATAAAAAAAACAACAACAAATATATAAATAATCTTTTAAATGTTTTAAAAGAAAATGATCTTTAAAAACATTAAAATTTGTTTCGATAATGTTTGATCATTAAAATTAAAAGTGCTCTGAGAAGAAATAATTTGGTATGGATGGTTACAGTTGGTAAAGGTTGGGAACCACTGTTATGTAGAATTTGATGCAGGACCAGTTTGACATATTGACTAAATAAAAACAAATAATCTGAAACAACAACTGTAATTGCAGCCAGAGGAGCACAATACTTGGAACTGGTAATCAGTGACCAATACGAAATGGAAAAAGTGATTTGAAGTGTTTTCACAACACAGAAACATCACAAGAAGATGTTGGAGGTGACAGAGGCAGATACAGGTGATGTAAGAGGAAGGAAGAGGCTGTGAGCAGAGAGTCCAGGCAGAAGATGAGAGAAGACAGTGGGAGAGAGGAGCTGCCTGGTCGCCATTTCCAATGGTTCTCTTCAGCCTATACGAGAAGTCACCTGCAGACAGGAGGGAACAGAGGGAAAGAAATATAGACCTTCCTTACCTTCCTTAAAGTTATTTTAATTCATCTTTTTATTTATATTAACAGTGAAATGAATTGCAGGAACAACCCTACAGAGATGAATCACTGGACTCTGCAGATCTACTGTGATTTTTAGCCTCACACACAGTAGCTCAATATTTTGGTTTAACAGTGTGGTTCAGTCTCTCTGGTCTGATCACACAGATGTGCATCAAACATTAAGCTTTTACAGAGCCAGATAGTTTCCAATCATTGAATCAATGTGCAATCATTATGTAGCCAGATGTTGTAGGAAACCGTTACTCACACACTAACTAAATCAACTTTAAACAGTGATTATAAGTCAGACCTGTGAGTCTATTAGCTGGTTTTGGAGGTAGTCTGGTCTCTAGTGGCCAAAATATTTCATCAGTGAACATTTTCAAACGAAGCTGAAAACCTGTTTATTTAACTTGTATTTTAATTAATTCGCTCATATTTTACTATTCTTACTGGCTTCTGTTTTTATTTTCATTTACATATTTTATCATTCTGTCTTTCTATTGTCTATTTTTATTGTCCTTCAATTTGCCCTTATTCTCTTGTACCATTTGGTTTTTTTTTTATTGTAAAGCACTTTGAACTATAAATAAAGTTTATTATACCTGGGATATGTTGACTCCGGTCAGTTTCTCCACGGCATCAGGGAGGCGGGTCATGATCTCCAGCACCTCTCCTGACAGTTTGGCGGCGCCCACCTCCCCGCCTCCACTGGACACCATGGTAACCTTCTTGGCTTCACACAGAGGTTTGCTGATCTCTTCTGCCATCTTGTGGGAAACACCAAAACACGTTTAAAAACTGTGATCGAAGCTTCATTAAACTCTTTCCACAGGCAGAGGAAACATGAAGAACATGAAGCAACTAAATGACTCCGGAAAAACCGTTAGCTAAATGAATTTAATGAATAGGAAGTTTTTAATACACATGCCATAAATGATTCAAACTACAAAATAAGTATCACATCATAAAAACACTCAGGATTGACGCCTCTTTTTGTTTTCAGGGATGGATTTGTAACAAAACAGTCTACCCACACACACACACACACACACACACACATACATATATATATATAAGGTATAATTGGTTGTTGTGGACATTAAAGCATGTTGTGTCTCACCTGAGGCAGTTTCTCCAGCAGCATGTCCACCATGGCTCCATCCTTATACTCCTGGAAGGCCTCTGCTTTCTTCGCCATCTGCTCTGCCTCAGCACGACCTTTGGCCTCCACTGCAAACGCCTCGGCTTCACCTTTAATCTGAAGGAGACACAAGGACGGACTTCCTTTTACCAGAAAACACAAATGGCCCCACCCACCTGAGAATTGAATGATGAATTAGGCCCACACACATCAGAGGTGTGTGCATGAGATCAATATTGAATATGTGAAATTCTCAACAGGATTTCCATCTTGAATTATTTAGAAACTGAAGCCAGCTGAGTTGGGATTCTGCTGAAGTAACTCACCCTGATGGACTCGGCTTCAGCTTCTGCCTCCATGATCAACTTCAGACTGAGAGATAGAGAAATGCTGAGTCAGACAGAGATTCACAGATTGTTCAGGCACTTTGTATTAATACACAAACTAGTCCCCGTCTCAAAGAGCCAATGTATTCCCATCAAACATGTGACTGGACCTCTTCTGGCCCCATCAGGTCTAAGATTGCATACCAGATTATATCATTAACAATACTAGAACATAAGACAGAAGTGTTGTTTTATTCCTCTTTTTATTCCTCCACACCAGCAACAGTCAGAGGAGGAGCCATACTGTTTTCATCTTGTCCGTCCGTCCGTCCGTCCGTCTGTCCCATTCTCTCGGACACGATGTCTCAGTAACGCCTTGAGGGAATTTCTACAAATTTTGGCAGAAACGTTCACCTGGACTCAAGGATGAACTGTGTAGACTTTGGAGGTCAAAGGTCAAAGGTCAGAGACACTTTTTAGCCATTTCTTGCCATTATGACAAAATGTCACACAAATGATTCATATTTTCTGACTCTGGAAAAAAAGGGATGTGACCTGAAACTACAACAACCACAAGGAGGTGACTCTAGTTTTTCCTTTGTATTGACACATCAGTCATATAATTCTGTGGGTTTGTGTTCTAATAAATATAAAAAATATAAAAAGTGAGTCCAACAATATGCCTTAAGTCTTGTTTCAGCTTGTCTCACCATATGTTACCTGATCTATCTTTGTAAACAGCAATGATAGAAAGCCTCCATCCTAACATGAAAGGAGGGTTTAAAGTTGGAAGATAGAGATTTGCTATAATACAGATGAAAAGAATGACTCCTCTGCGATGCTGCACAAGCATCAGCTCAGCACCAGAACGACGGGGATTCAGTAACTTGCCACTAAAACTGAAAGAGCACCTGCCAACTCCCAGCATCGTCCTGCTGTTTTAAGAAGAGCAAGAAGAAGAGTGAAATGAGGCTGAACCTGCCACTCACCGCTGAGCCTCAGCCAGTTTCTCCAGGCGGTACCGCGCCGCCTCCGCAGGTTTCTTCACCTTAGCCTCCAGCTCTTTCTCCCTGCGGGTGATCTCCTGCTCCTGCAGCATGATCTGCTGCGTCCGCTCCACCACCTGCACCTGCATCCTCTCCTCCTCGATGCGCTGCTTCGTCTTCGCTACCTGGAAACGGAGGAATGAATTGAAGATAAATCACATCAACAAGTAAAGGCAGATGCAAGATGATCTAACAATGTCCAGTTGTTATTCAGTCTGGTGTACCTGCAGCTGGTAGGCCATCTCAGACTCAGCCTTCTTAGTGTTGACCTCTATGTCATAAGCTGCCTTCTTCAGCTCGTAGTCCCTCTGGGCCTTCGCCATTTCGATCTCATTCTTGTACTGAGCTGAGATTTTCTCCTGCATTGCATGGGCTTCCTGCAGAGAGACACACAGAAGAAGACACAGGACCAGAGAAGGGAAGAGAAAACAGGGATCAATAGGAATGAGATCTGAAAATAGGATAAATGCTAAAAATATGGACAATGACAGATGACTTAAGAGGAACAGAAATGATATCTCACCCTGATTACAGCATCTCTCTTGTTTTGGGCCTCTCCGATGCGAGCGTCTTTCTGAACCTGGGCTGTGCGAGCTTTTCCCAGTGAATGCAGGTAATCCTGTGAACCACAAGCAAGAGAAAACAAAAAAGAAGAAGATCATTCGGGTTCATGACTTTCTTTGGAATCCTGGAACACACCACAATGAGTTTTGAGATCAAATAATGATTCTCCTCCTGAAAACCATTTGAAATGTGAGAAGCGGTTTTTGTAGATGACGGCAGAGCAGCACCTGGTCGTCGTGAACGTCTTTGAGGGTGTAGCTGACCACACTGATCCCCATGTTGACGAGGTCAGAGGAAGCCACCTTAAAAACCTGCTCCGAGAACTTCTTACGGTCCTTGTAGATCTCCTGTAAGAGGAAGACGTTTACTGTGATGTGGGAGTCAGGCATTATCTAAGCAATATCAGTCACATAATGTTGTAAACCATTACCTTTAATGTATGAAGTTGTTAAGTTTGTATATACTTGTTGTGTATACTTGTGTACAATTCAATACATTTAAAATTCATGAACATCTTCAGTATTTTTCTCCAAAGTTCAAAGAGTCACCTCAACAGTCAGGTGGGCGATGATGGCCCGCTGGTGGCCCTCCAGTGTCTCCAATGCGATCTGAGCGATCTCTCCTTCTGACTTTCCCATGAACATCTGGCAGGCTGCGGCCAACATCTGTTTATTCTGACCCTGGATCTTCATCTGTGGGAAACAGCAAGAGTAAAACACTGACAATGACTTCCCTAAAGTGATAGCAGGTGTCACAAGCTAATGCCACCAAGCAAACGGTCTCCATGGAAACAGTAGAGTTTTTACCACTGAAAAATCTGTTCCACTGCTGTAAATTACTTAACTTTTTTTCCTTAACTAAGGAAACCTTTTAAGATTCTGTGCAGCGCCCTCAAGTAACTCCCTCAGCTAAGGAGAAATTATACCTTAAGTGTCATACTTAAGTAGAACACTTGGTGACAACCTTAGAAAATACATAAACCTCCCACCCACATCTATATTATACAATTTAATAGTGACTACATGGTTACAGATGTTTTTGTCCATTAGTCTAAAGTTGTTCCTCTGAAACAAAATCTCCTTCTTCACCCGTCATGTATCCTGCTGTTTCTTCACTCACCTGGGCTATACCTGTGACAGAGATGGGCACACCATGGCGAGTGTAGACTTTATCGCTCTTCACATTCAGAGTGAGAGTGTTAAGGGAAATCCTGGAGACAGACAGGGTCAGAAAAGATATTTATTGATTGAGCATGAATTGCTCTAATGGTATAGGCTACATTAAAGTGTAGGAATCTTTCCCTTGTTCCTTTGTGAGTGCAGGGTTGTACAGGCACAAGATGAAGGTCAGACACAACACTCAGACAAGCACAACATTAAGTGTGGTGCAGTGTGTTTACTGGGAGATCCAAATGCATCTTGGATTGGTCTGTTTGCAGGTTAATATGTTAAATTTTACAGGGAGACAGAAATAAAACTGCTCTTCTGAGATATATGTTTTTTATACAGCAGAAATTATGTTAATACACAAAATAAAAAAAGTATATGTTATTAATCATTTTATTTGGTGATGGGAAGGAAGATAGCCAAGGTTTTAAATCTGTGTCCATCAGTCGTCCAGGCTCTACAATCACAAATGTGTAAATTACATTCACATTACTGACAAAACATTTATCCTTTTTATTAATATCCTATAGGGGAAAGCTTTCCTTTCCATTTCAGTTTGGATTTATGTTTTCTGCTGCTGCAGAAATCTTGTCATCTTGCAAAAATGTTAAAACAGAGACGTTATCCTACCTCTGTATCTGCTGAATACAGGGGATGACGAACACTCGGCCTCCAGGTATCATCAGTGGAGGAGAACGACAGAACCCTGGGAGAGATCAGAGACCAAGCAAGGCCTCAAATCAGAGTCTGGATATGACCAAGGTGGAGTGATATGAACAACATAAGGTTTTTCTAATTTTTGTATGAGAATACTGAAAAAAAGTCATAACACAATAACTTTTGTAAAATGTTTACCTTCAAAATTAGACGTTCAACCAAAAACCGGTTAAGTTGCTCTAAATATTCCCAAAAAATTGGATATATGGTACTTTTTAAAATATGTTTATTATTTTGCTGTATAGTCAGAATGCAAACTTACAAAAGGAGAATAAAATACAATAAGACATAAACACAGCACATCATACATAACAACAATATCCACAGTCAGATAAATTAAGTGCAAGGTAGTGTTTCTTTAAGAAAAGCAAAATTATATTTACATATATAACAGAACCTTTTCAGAGAAGAAAGGAAACAAAATACACAGCATAGTGTTTTACATTGGATTCAACACATTAATTCTCAGCCTGAAAGAATTTCAGTACAGGGTCCCAATATAAGGTACTTTCATCCCCTTCGAATGGATGGAATTTAATGAAAAGCAATAATTATACATTCAATATAGTACTGTGTGTTTTTTTTTAATATGGCCCTTATACAGGTCATCATTTTACCTGACACCACCATAGCTTCGTTGGGACCACAGGTGTAGAACATGTTTGCTGCTTCTTCAAACTGAAAAAGATTGAAAGTAGGATGATTCTTAAATAAAGCCACCATCATAGTTCCACCTTGCAAACACTGCATTTCATAAAGGAACTGTTTGGCATTAATGTGGGATGGGCGCAGACTGCAGGACACTACTACTATTTGTACATGTATTTATTTATGTATTTATTTATGTCAAATAGGATTGTCATTTGTAAGACCTCCAAACCAGCACCCTCTCTGCTGCAAGACTCCTGTAATTGAAACGGAGGGAGGGATTGGGAACCAGAGACCAGACCATCAGCTAAAATCTCATTAAATGCTGCGCAGTAAAATCCACAAGAAAACATATAAGAGAAGAAGAAATGATAAATAATTACAGCCAATTATTAGGACAGAATAACGCTTTTAAAATAGGTATAATGCTACTGTGTGCAAATTCCTAGCAGCTAGCTGTCAATCCATTAACACAATCAATTTAACACACACATTAGCGTTGACAAATGAGAACGGATGTGGCTAGAGGTTTAATACGGCCTCACACTTACCTGTTAGGGTATAAATAAGGTGGTTTCGGTGAAGAAGTTTCGCTGTGTGAGGGTTAAAATGAATCTACTTAATTTAATTTGGTCACCGTTGATGATCTTTCCCGTCAGACTCTGGCTGATGCTGACAGTGAACACAACACAGACTCTGCAGCTCAGCGGCTTCTATTGAGCACGCCCATCGTCCAGACTGTGTGCGTCTGCCACCTAGCGGCGCGGTGGGGAACTGGCACTGATAAACCTCAGGTTATACGCTAAGGTTATACTGTGGTCAATGTTTTCCTCCTCACTGCTCACTGCTAATGGTTTGTAAAATACTTGTATCCACCTCTTTATCCAGTTTGATCATAATGTTATAATGTTTAGGTTTTTTTTTATTAAAATTGTTTTAGAGAGGTGTTGATTCAACTGTATCATCAATGAATGAATCTTAATTTGAAAAGTAACTGACTATAAAATAAATTTGGTGAAGTAGAAAGTAAGTAAATTTACTCAACTGTCCTGAACTTAAGTTACATTTTGAGGTACTTGCATGCAAATATTGCACTTTTTACTCCACTTCATCTGTTATATAACTTTAGTTACTATTTGTGAAAAACTACTGAACATCTGAGATGGAGTGCATAAATAAATACAAGATCCAGAAGCCATTTCACAGTTCAAGAAGCTTAGGTTGATGGTTAATGGGTGGACGATTTTTTCTGTGCATGAGATATCAAAATACATAAAGACAAAATAAGTAAAATTACACGTCAGCACTACAATAAAAGTAAATCGAACTGACATTTCATGCATCCACTATCTCTTTCTTCACTTTCAGGGTATTGAAAACAGGAATCTAATGAAACATAATACAAATAAACATTCCAACGCCATGCTAATCAAATAACTGCTATAGGTCTAATAATAACCAAATACAATAACATTAGGTTTGAAAAGTCCATTCTTCAACTCACAGTGGTTCTTCGTTCTCAATGGTTTTGGAGGGAAAAGGCTTTGCAGACAGAAGGGCGTGGTTAATAGGATGACAGGTGATTTTCAGGTGAGGCAGGGTATTAGACTTGTGATTTAACAATTTGATTTGCATATTTAGATTAAGGGTGCAAAATATAGTCAGATAAATTATTATTATCTTATGTTAACTTGTAAGAATAAATAATTTCATGATTAAAAAATAATCAGAAATATAATTGGTCCTGTCTATACCAGATGCTATTTGATGCTAATCAAAAAGTATGGTAAACATTATTCTGCATAAGGCACATTTTTACTTTTGGTACTTAAAGTAGATATGATGCTAACACTTTTGTTACTGCTAATGACTTTTACTTGTAACCGAGTATTTTTACACTGTGGTACTGCTACATTTACTTAAGTAGTAAAAGTACCTCACATCCGCTGCTGCTGGATTGTAAGAATAAAGTATAAGAAAATGGAAATACTCAAGTAAAATACCAGCAGTCATAGTGACTCTACTGTATTCTCTTGTTTTCTACTGATCTGATTTCAGGTTAATGGAGCTCCAAGCTCCAACAGGGCAGTGATGACAGTACACGGCACTCCCTCTCTTCTTCCGGCCCTTGCCTTTGAGACAAGGAAACCCCTTTAGAAAGAAAAAAAAGCGCTATCTACCCTCTCAGCCAATCAGCGTCCGTCCCTTAGTCACAGCAACCAATCATATGAGCGCGAAAGCCGTCCCGAAACTTTGTCCCCGCCTGTAGGAGTCGCGGCGGTGCTCACTGTCTTCAGACCCGTCTGTCAGTGCGTCTGTGGCCGGTCGGTAACTCCAGCTCCTCCACTTCTTCTGCTTCACTTCACTTCCACCGAGAACCAACAGCCATCATGAGGGAGATCGTGCACATCCAGGCCGGACAGTGCGGTAACCAGATCGGTGCAAAGGTAAGAGGAAGTGGTGATGAACTTATTTCTGTCGTTAATTAAACGCTTTATTCTAATGTCTACAGGTTATGTTTAATGTTTCTTTATGAAAACCTTTGTTCTGTGTTTTGACAGTTTCAGAAAATAATTAAATTTAATGGCAAAGATAATACATATTCAATTTCTGTATCTAAAATTTTTATTTTTCAATTAAAACTACAGCTTCTTTTGCACTCCATCCCTCTTTTTCAAAGACTATGTTAACCATTTAATCTGTTCACTAGTTTATCAGTAGATAACTAGACAATAAAATGTCTAATTTGATTTGTGATAAATTCACCACAATCATAGTTAGGTTAAAGGTGATCCCAGTGGGTTTAAAGTTAGTTTTTCTTGCTCTACTAGCACCAAAATTATTGATTTTAATTGCCAGCTATCTTTACTCACAGTAAATGTATGTGTTTTCTACTTTTACTATACATTTTACAATTGCACAGATTTAGCTGTAAAACTGAAAAAAAACATTAAACTCACAGCCAAAATACAATTAGATAGAAAATCTGACTTAATCCCATTGTTTTAGTGGATGAGAAAATGCTGCAAATACTATCAGATTGATACAGTGCGCCAGACAGAAACGATAAATCACAGTTGAATTGTTTAATTAATGTGATGGGGCATTAAAGTACTACAAAATACACCAAGATCTACCAAATACACTTGTATAGCAACAGGTATTCAGTATAAGCAAGTTTATATATGAATTATACACTGAAGTGAGTTATACAATAGAGTGAATAAAGCTACAAGGGTTGATAATATTGTAGTGAGTGTGTTTCTGTGATATGAAATGACCATAACTAATTTCTTGTCATAATATCCCTACATGTGAAAACAGTAAAAAAAACAAACAACAACAACAAAAAAACCATTTGGAACTGTTGACAAAACTCAAGTCATTGATCCATGATTAATGAAGCTGGCCCAGTTTCAGCAGACGCGGCGGGCCAGCTGCTGTCTTGGCCGCTTGGTGAGCCGGACTCTTTGTCACTGTTTAAAGAGCAAAGAAAAAAAAAAGAAACAAGAGAAGATGGTGGAGAGAAAGGAGAAATTTGCTGAGGCAGAGGAGGGGAGCGCAGCAGGGGGGAGGGGGGGGTGAAGTAGGGAGGGGGGGGGGTAACAAGTGGCTCAGTGTCTGCTCTGAAAGCACAGATGAGGTCATTTAAATAGCTCCCTTTTCCAGTCAGTGTATCACATGCACACGCCCCGAGCCCCAAAACCACCAGCAACCCTGAAAACCCTGAGCACACATGATTTCTAAAGGGGATAGCTCTAAAATATGTTTTTATTTATTTGCTTTTTTACTGGATTGCTTTAAAAGTCCTCAGCCAGTCAAACAGAGCTGCAATGATTATAGATTTATTGGTTAATCAATCAAAAGCAGCAATTTTGATGATTAATCATAGTTTCAGTTAATTTTGTGCAGAATTGCAGAAATTATTTTTTCTTCACCTTCTGAAATGTGAATATTCAAAAAAAAAAAAAAAAAATATATATATATATATATTGCAAAACAAGCAATTTTAAGATGTAACTTTTTAAATTCAATTCATTCTTAATAGACTGTGATTTAAAGAAATGGCTGAACATATTTTTTGGGCTAAGGGATTTTGGGATGCACATTGACTGCTCTTTTGTCACATTCTTCTTCTTTTTTTGCCAGTAGAAATATAGTTATAACAAAAAAAGATGTACATTATCTGCACATCAGAATCGAAACTTAAATATTGATCATTTTTCAGCTGAAAAATATTCAGAAAATCTTGTCATTTGAAGAATCTGAAATGATATGTAGCTTCACACACTCATCCAGCTGAATTGCTCTTGGAGGGGAGTGGTGTTGGGGGGGGGGGGGGGGTCAACAACAGGCGTGGCAGCAACATATGGGGTGACTCAGACTCCACTACTCCATGATCAGTGAAGACAAGTGTATTTACAGAGGATTTAGCGAGTCTGAGGTCATCCTCAATTCACAATGGATTAACTGTCTGAATTCATTTCCCCGGTCCAGATCCAGCAGAATCTCCGAGCTCCGTCTGTTCTGTCAGTCAGTAACTCATGTCACATGTGATCCAGTGAAGAATTAGATAATCAATAAGAGACATCAGCATTAATAAACTTTTTTTTTTATTTGTAAATTTGTTTATAATTTTAGAAAATTGTTCAGTTTTGGTGATAATTTCTGTTCCTTGTCCAGTCAAATGTTGTAGGTCAAGATGTTTTTTATTTATTTATTTTTTAACCCAGAAAGCTCAAGTCAAAAACCTGTTTCCATGGTGATCACGGGGGGAGTGGGGGGGGGGGGTGAATTGAGGGACAGCCAAAGATGGTGAGGTGACAGTGGTGAAGATTAAAAAATTAGATTTTTTTCGCCCACCACCACCAGTCTCTCCCTTACCCCCTCCCACACACACACACACACACACACACACACACACACACTGGTGCAGTCTCCAGCCCAGATTAGGGCCAGTTGACTGAGCTGGTGTGACAGCCTGTGCTCTTGTCTTAACTGAGTTTGGCGTTAATGTCTCGGCCTGAAGAAACGAGGCCGACTGAATCCTCTGAGAAAGCTCTGCTCCCTCTGACCCCTCACACTTCAAAAGGAGCAGGGAGGTTTTAAGCCGTGAAAAGCCTTGCATTCAGTTCCTTTGGAAAGAAAACCTTTAGAAGGTATCAAAAAGTCTTACATTTAATTTACAAAGGTCTTGAATATATGCGTTTGCCTCGTGTAGACAGTAACATTAGTTATAACTTTAGGCTGCTGCTAGGAAGCTCATCAACTCATGATGTACAAATTTTAGCAAAAACCTAAATTAACAAATGAATTATTTTATAACACAACAGTCCCCTAGGCCTAGACAATGACACAGCCACGTCGTTTTCAGTGGTTTGAGGTCAAGTGTCTTTATGGTCATTTTGTGTCTCTGTAGTCGGCTCGTGGTTGATTTAGCGTCTGTGGTAATTTTGCATCTCTCAGTTGTTGTTTTGAATCTCTTTATGGTGTTTTTGTGTCTCTTTCCAGTCATGTTGGGTATCTTAATGGTCATTTTGTGGTTTCTTTGTCTGTTTGTGGATGTTTCAGTATTTTTGTGGTAATTTTGCATCTCTGTTTTGAATCTCTTTGTAGTTGCACTGTGTCTGTTTGTAGACGTCTTGAGTATCTTTGTGGTCGTTTTGCATCTCTGTAGTTGTGAATCTCTGTATGGTCATTTTGTATCTCCTTGTGGTCATTTTGTGTCTCTTTGTATTCACCTTAAGTATCTTTGTGTCATTGTGCGACTCTTTGGGATACTTTAACCTTTGGTCTTTAGCCTTTCAAGTCTTTTACATTATCTCTGTGACTTTCAAACAAGAAACAGTCACTTCATTCGGAGGCTCATACGGGCCCCAGGTGGCCCCGGGGCCTGTGACCATTAGGCCTGTTGTGTGAACCATACATGGGTTCAGGTCCAATGAAATGATTAATCATGTATTAACAGGAATTATTATTATATATAGCTGGGGAATTACTGACAAAAATGATATATAAAGTCATATAATTCAATAAATTCATGCATGCACAAATTATTGTAGGCTTTCTTGTTTGTTTTCCCTCGTTCTGTGTGTGGTATTAAAAAGGTCTTTAGAAAGTCTTTTGATTTTAATTTGATGCAGAAGGTTTCAGTGCTTATAAGTTATAACCAAAGTCTGTTTGTGTGTGAGTCAGATGGAAAACTCCAGGTGGAGATAATTAAACATCATCCTCCCTCCATAAAACCCCACAAAGAAGGATTTTTATCTGAAAACAGCTCAAATGATAAAGTCTCATTGAAGATAAGAACATCCTGTGACCTTTAGTAAAGAACCAGATAGGCCTGTTTGAACAAATTGTTTTCTGATGTTTGACTTTTTCTGCCACATGTTGGTTTTCCTCCTCTATCATAAAGGAGACTGAACTGACTCTAGCTGGACTGGCAAACGTGTCTGCTTAGTTTGGAAGATTGTACAGGGCATTTCTAATATTTTTATATCAAATGATTAAACCTTTAATCAAGGAAGTAATAATTCATAATGAACATTGTTAGTTTTATCCCTAGTGCGCTCGTCTTTGCTTCTTTTTGTGTCAGTACTTCCTGCTTTTGACCTCATCCCAAACCTTTTTCCTGGTAATTTTCCCAAGAGTAGAAACAAAACATCTCAATGAGACTTGCATATGATTAGCACTGTGTCATTTTTTATTACACGTCTGTGGTTATATTGTTAATTTAACAGAGGATTTATATCAAATGCGAAGTCTTGATCCTGTGCTGTTTTTTGGCTGCTTCGTCCACCCTCCGGCTGTGTTGTGGTCTCCTCTCATTTCAAACAACCTCTGGGAGAGAAAAGACAAATCAGCGACTTCATCACACATGATACAACGTGTGTGTGGCTGTGAAATGCAGCTTGTAATGAGCGTGATGATTGGAGAATACTGATCAGAAGATTGCAGTTCATCACTAGGTGACTGTTTATCACAGAAAAACCCTCTTTCACCATATTCAAAGAGAGAAAACAGAGGTGTTACACAATGTGGTGTTTTTTTTTTTTTTTTTTTTTTTTTTAGATGATCTTGTGACGGTTAAAGGTAATCACATCTCAGAGTGTCTCTGGGAAGCACCGAGAACAGAGGAGCGTTTGTAAACGCCTCCCACAGTAAATTGGCTTCCAGTTATGGCTTTTATGAAGCACAGAAAGACACCTCTTTCTAAGGCATCCAGAGTTGTGACTCATGACGTCACCGGCTGCAAAGCATTTTATTCAAATTAAAGCTGCAACTGGATTTTACAGGTTCCAAGATTTTTTTTTTGAAGTGTCAGGACTTGGATATTAAAGTTAAAAGAATCTGATTTGATCAGATTTAACATGATTAAACGTAGATAATACAAAGGGAGGAGACAATAATTCAAACAAATCTTTGTGTGACTTTGCTTTGCATAACTTGAATTCAACCCAGTTACACTCGGTTGCTAATAGTAGTCACCAGCTTCATGAATGTATTTCTTTTGTGTATTTGTGTGCTTGTTTTAGTTCTGGGAGGTGATCAGCGACGAGCACGGCATCGACCCAACAGGAACCTACCATGGAGACAGCGACCTGCAGCTGGACAGGATCAGTGTGTATTACAATGAAGCCACTGGTGAGTAACATCTAGACATGTACTGAGGTCAGGGTTTGTTTGTGAGACCCTTCACCCCCACCCCGTGGAGAAACTGGCTCACTGCAGCAGCAAGGAACAAGATATAGAGAAAAATACAACTGCTTTGAAATAAAGATATACTGATGCAATCCTAATTAGCTTTAAAAGTTGTTTTTTTTAATAACAGAAAAAAAGAAAAACTGCATTTGATGCAGATATTCATGGTTAATTTTAGTGTTCCACATAAAGTAGAATGTGCCGTGTTAATTCTGCCACATTGGTGCTTTTTATATGTGACGGATACCCTTAATGGCTGTTAATCAACTAATATAACCAGACTGTATAATATATGAGAAGCCTAAATACTACAGATGAAAAACTAAAGAAAACCAAAAGGCTGAAACATGAGTGAGACCATCCGACTGAGTATCAGTTGGATTAAACTTATAAAAAGTTCAGAAATGTAATAAAGGATCTGAAAACAGAGTGGTTTCTACAACGGTAAACAGCCACAATAGTTCATTTTACTATTAGATAAAATCGTGTAAAAGTGTTGTTGTTATATGTAGTTTTGTAATGCTTGGCTCCATCTAGTGGCCTTTTGCGGTACTACATGAACACACCAGCTGTTATACTAAAGTGATAATCTTGAGCTTTTCACACTAAACTGATGCACATGTAATTAATTTCTTGGTTCAGTCAAAGATCTGTAATTATTTCCAACAGAAACTGAATGACACGTTTACAATAGTCAAGGTTTTCACTCAAATAAAGTAGCAGTAGTTCAGCTTTAAAAGACAGAGTTAAGAGTAGAAAGTTGGTATTTGAACTTAACTGCAGCAACTAAATGAGACGTTCAGTGTCCTTGCCTGTGATCACTGTGATGAAGTGAGAAATATTCTTATGAAACCCAGTAGTTACAGTCTGGATTGATGGGCGAGATGTGGACGGTACAGCCTGCATTGTAGCATCATATGGATGAAGCCAAACTGCTTACAATCTTAATTTTACATGTTGTGTTTACCTGTGTGCAGGTGGGAAGTACGTGCCCAGAGCCATCCTTGTCGACCTGGAACCAGGCACCATGGATTCAGTCCGCTCCGGACCCTTTGGGCAAATCTTCAGACCTGACAACTTTGTCTTTGGTAAGAACACAACCTGCTGGAGAGGGGTTTGAGGCACAACCCCAATGTCCCCCCTGAACCCTGAACCCTGAACCCTCACAGACTTAATTGACATCCCCTGGTGAGTGATTGAGTTTGAGAAGCTGCAAGGGCTCAAAAGGGTATAAAGAGGAATGGGACAGCACTTTGCGACATACTATGTAAAAATATTCCTTCACTCCCTGTTTGTGAACAAAATAATAATGTGTCACATCTGACGATAGCAAATTTGGAATTTATCATCATCTCATCACAGGACAGATAACTCCACACAGTTCTGGCTCTAAATCACAGTGAGCTCTGTGTTTATACTGTTACATACTGTCTTTCTTCTTGTAATACTAAAATTAGCGTTAGCTCCTTTCATGCTTGTATGTTCACCGTTCTTCTTCTATCTTGTTATTTCGTCTGTTTTGCCGCCGTTGTTGCCGTTTTTACCAAGCATTCCCTGGTAACCATGGTAACCCTGTGTTTAATGTCACAACGCTATGAACTTTGGGTAATTCCCTCAGGCAAAGTCTGCAGAAATATGGACTCACGGAAAGTGTCAATAAAGGGCTCAAAATGTCTGCTAGAGAGCCCTCATGCTCTCGATGGTTTGACAGTGGGAACTTACTGGGAACGAGCCTCAGTCTGTGAGGGGGGACATTGGGATTGAGAGTCTTAAATGTGGCCTTTTTTTTCTACCGGAGGCCAGAGGTCAGTTTGGGACTCATGCATCTCATGGATCTCATGAAGTTTAATATCTTCTAAGGACAATTGGAAGTCTGCTAAATGACCCAGACGGAGGTCACAAGACGAAACGTGTTGTTCTTTATCCTACAAGTGTTACTGGAGTTTTAACCTCTGCAGGCCTGCTTTACCAGGGGTCTGGGCTCCAGTTCAAGGATGAACTGTGGATTCCCCTTTGCCCAATTTTGTGGTTTGTGCATTTGACAAACTGACTGCTCACTCCTGCCATAAATCCCCACTATGAAGCCAGATTGATCTTCATCTCTGACTTAGTTGTAGGATACTTTAAAACAAAAAATGAACACTCATTTGACAGAAATGTTCTGACAGTAATAAAACGGGGGAACTGCTGTTTCTCAGGTCAGAGTGGAGCCGGAAACAACTGGGCAAAAGGCCACTACACAGAGGGGGCAGAGCTGGTGGATTCAGTCCTGGACGTGGTGAGAAAAGAGGCCGAGAGCTGCGAGTGTCTGCAGGGTTTCCAGCTGACACACTCCCTGGGGGGAGGCACAGGCTCCGGCATGGGCACCCTGCTCATCAGCAAGATCAGAGAAGAGTATCCAGACCGCATCATGAACACCTTCAGCGTGGTGCCCTCCCCTAAGGTAACTACAGATACACAGGAAAATATAGACATTGACCTCGTTTTTTTGCCTTTCATTTGTTCTAAAGAGTAAATACTTAATTCCAGTGGAATGACTTACCCTGTTATTTATTATATTATCAGTTCTTGCTATCAACATTGAATTTAGCATATATTTCAATAATAAAACCAACTTGCCAACTTGACTTAAAGTAAGGAATTATGTGTTATGCTGATCAGGAGCACAGATACACCAAGATAGGCCAGTAGTAATAAAGAGACTTTCAGCACTGATCACTGTCTGAAATAGAAGTTTTAAGCCAGAAAACTCAATAAAATAAGTAAATTATCAGTTGCATAAACAACTTCCTTTTTGTGTTACCATGGCGCCGTTCACACCTGTCATCAGATCTCACTTCCTCACTGTAAATGCAAATAAACATGTTCATCATTTCTGTTTGCAAAGATGAAATGTGTTGTTTTTGCACTTCCTGCTCTTAATCTGCTGGAAATTTAAAAGAGGAAGAAGAAATAATCAAGACAATACAGACTGGGTCTGAACCAAGCATCAAGCTCCGAGGCTAAAACATGAAGCCGACACTGAAGTGCTAAAAGCTGCAGTTCCTCTAATGTCTGAGAATTGAGGGCGCGGCCTCTTTGAGTGACAGGTGGGTGAGCGTATGCTTGCCAAACCAGCATGCACCAAAGTCTCTGTTCCAAACACGCCCCAACTCTTTGACCATTTTTTGAATAGCTGGGAGGTAGGGGCAGAGTCAGACACTGCCAAGATGGCGACGGTGGAGCAGCTCACTCTGAGCTTGAAAACCGCTCTTCGTAATAAACCTCTCTGTGCTTTTTGAAACTTTCAGATGTCATGGACGAAGCCAGCTGACGCAATTTGAGAACTAACTGAATGAGTTCGTACTTCCCCTTACACAGTTTAGTAGGCGGTCCTTCAGTGTGTTCCAGGACACATTTGCTAAAAGATGTGGCCACATGCAGCCTCCTTGTTCCCGTCCTCATTTTCACACCTGTACCTGTGTATCACATCACCTGAGGTGCATGTTAATGCCTGGTGTGAACGGGGATCTTGAGCTCAAAGTAATCTACTATAGATTACATATATTCTTTCCATACAGGCAAAGTGTTGATGTTGATCTCTGTCTGTCTGCAGGTTTCAGACACGGTGGTCGAGCCGTACAACGCCACGCTGTCAGTGCACCAGCTGGTAGAAAACACAGACGAGACCTACTGCATTGACAACGAAGCTCTTTATGACATTTGCTTCCGCACTCTCAAACTCACCACGCCTACCTACGGTGACCTCAACCACCTGGTTTCCGCCACCATGAGCGGTGTCACCACTTGCCTGCGTTTCCCCGGCCAGCTGAACGCCGATCTGAGGAAGCTGGCAGTCAACATGGTTCCCTTTCCCCGTCTGCACTTCTTCATGCCCGGCTTTGCCCCTCTGACCAGCCGGGGGAGCCAGCAGTACCGCGCCCTGACGGTGCCCGAGCTCACCCAGCAGGTGTTTGATGCCAAAAACATGATGGCGGCTTGCGACCCTCGCCACGGGCGCTACCTGACGGTGGCCGCCGTGTTCCGTGGCCGCATGTCCATGAAGGAGGTGGACGAGCAGATGCTGAACGTCCAAAACAAGAACAGCAGCTACTTCGTGGAGTGGATCCCCAACAACGTGAAGACGGCTGTCTGTGACATCCCGCCACGCGGCCTCAAGATGGCCGTCACCTTCATTGGCAACAGCACAGCCATCCAGGAGCTGTTCAAGCGCATCTCTGAGCAGTTCACCGCCATGTTCCGCCGCAAGGCTTTCCTCCACTGGTACACCGGCGAGGGCATGGACGAGATGGAGTTCACAGAGGCCGAGAGCAACATGAACGACCTGGTGTCCGAGTACCAGCAGTACCAGGATGCCACGGCCGAGGAGGAGGGAGAGTTTGAGGAAGAGGTGGAAGAGGATGCCTAGAAAAAAAAAGAAAGAAACAAAAGTGATGAAACATGAGCTGAAGATGATAGAAGAAGATGATAGAAGAAGAAGAAGAAGAAGAAGCTCAAACCAAAATGAAAAAAATCTCAAAAAAAGTGAAAAAAAAAATGTGACATGAAACGAAGGAACGTAGAAGAACAGATGAAGCAGGAAGGTCTGAACCGGTGAATGGAGGAAGAGAAGTGACGACGAGACTGAAAGATGAACGTAGGCAGAGAGGTGAACGAGCAGCAGGATGAAGACGATGTGACCAAATTAATGTGCCATGGTTTACAGTTCATTGTGACGCCATGTTGGCTGGTTTACCGAGACCCGCCTCCCAAAATCCCTTTACGCCAGGACCACGGGCCAGTTGCACAAAACACCTGAAGTTGATTAAACCATTGCACAAAAGACCTTAGTGACCAAACTATTGGAAAAACGTAAAGGTACTTCTATGTGAACTGCACCCATAATGACGAGGAACTAATTTTACATTACACACTCCTTTGATGTTAGCAGCTTCCCAAAAGTGATGACAGGTATCACAAACAAATGGTCTCCATGGAAACAGTAGAACTTTACAGCTGTAAAATCTCTTTCGCTGCTGTAAATTACTTAACTTTTTTCCTTTAACTAAGGAAACATCTTAAGAGACTCTGTGCTTAAGTAACTCCCTCAGCTAAGGAGAAATTAAACCTTAAGTTTCATACCTAAGTAGAAAACTTAAGGTGTTTTGTGCAACTGGCCCCAGGTCTTGTAGCAAATGCACAAGAAGCACTTCGCACACTTCACTGTCATCACGTAGGATTGTCTCTCAACAAAGTAAACATGGGCGGCTTTTAACAAGTGTTTTGTTAAATGGTTGAATTACAATTATTGCACTCACTTCACTTATTGTTATGACATCAGAAATGAAATCTATGGACTTATCTGTTCCACAGTTAAAGCACTTCAACTAGGGTGATGTCAGAGAGCGTCAGTGGCTGTAATCATATTGTTTTGGGGAAACCAGGTCTGTAACCTGAAAGTCGGCTTCAGAAACAGGAATCATGCCATTTATAAGTGTTAAATGCTTTTATCAGTGTTAATTTCTTTTGCAGTTAAATTCCACTCTCAGAGATAAATGTGAATCTGTGCAGTAGGTGAGAAAACTGAAAACTGTCAGTATTGTTTTTCCTCACTCAGGTCTGAACTTTTAAATAAATTGGATGACCACACAAAATTGAAAATAAGTGTCAAAAGGCTCAAATTCAACATATATTCCATCAGTAATCAATCCAATCAAAACAAGGGTTTTTTTCAAACAAATTCCCACAGTTTTAATGCAGCAGTAGCAGTTTGAGGGTTTTTCTTAGACGCCAGCCAACGTCATGAGGAGGATCTCGCACTGCAGATGCTCAAAGCTCAGCTCAGGTGATGGAAAGAATATCAGCTTTAGCTTTAACCTGTTTTCCATTTCTTACTATTTGGCTGCCTGATATCTGAGCTCAGTTTGATTATAAGCGTCTCTGCTTTTGTTGGATCAGAGCCAGGTATTATATTTACATTTTGCCTGTGACCTCCATGTGTTCTTTAATCTACATTTTTTATAAATTTCATGGGACTTCAAACTTAGACTAAAAATGTATGTAAGGAAAATATCAGCAGTTACAACTGGACAGCAGTTCTATCACCTGCATCTTTTTCCATTCCAAGTATTAAAATCATGGAGAGAAGATGAAGAATTCATTTTTATCTCATCACAATGATCATTTCCAGCATTTTTCTGAATTAAATCTCACTGCCCAAAAATGTTCAGTTCAACAGCTCTACTTCTGCTGCTTCTGTATATTTGATAATACACCAAGTCATTTTAAGGCTTTTATTATGAAGGATTGATCATGATTTCATGATTGAAATGGTAAAATACCAATTTGCAGCTTTATATTTCTTTTATAATAAAACTGCAAATTGGTATTTTTACTTTAGTTTTATTTTTGTTGTTTCCACTCTGAGCCACTACAGTATTAATTCAAATCACACACAGGTATGTGAACTTTCTCTTTACTCTTTACTGTGTGTCTGTGTGTGTGTTTCTGTGCTATTGTTTGTTAGAACCTTTTTTTAAATTCCTGTACAACAGTTTCAATTTGGATCCCACTGACTGTGAAATGTTTTGGGAGAAATAAAAAGGCATTTAAGAAAAAAAAACAATACACTTTTATTGTCACTTATTATTGATGATCAATTTTTAGTTGTTACATTTCTTATAACAACAAATGGAGTGATATCTGCAGTGTGAAGACAAACATCTAAAAATATTAGATCTTTTCCATTTTAAGAAAAGTGTTTATTATTTTTGCAATTAATCTATATTTTCTGTTATATAATATGATGGAATAGTGGAAAATGTCCATCGTTAGTTCCCAGAGTCCAAGGTAACGTTTGTTTTTTTTCCCCATCAGCCCAAAACCCAAATATATTCAATTATAATGATATAAGATGATATAAGATTATCAGACAGCCCTCACACTGCTATCAGGTTTTCGGGTCAACATAATTTGATTAGTGCAAATTTATAACAAATGTACAATATCAAGCATGACGGGTCCTTGAGGGAGCCTGCGTGAAATTCTAGTTGGAAGTTTTAGTTTGTTGTAAGTGGTATATATTTATTGCTCTTTTGTTGTGAAGTTCAGTAAAACATAGCCTAGTATTATTCCATCATTGGAGAACTGTCAGGCTGCAACCAGCAATTATTTTCATTATCAATACATCCGACAGTTATTTCCTTCAATAATCAATGGACTGTTCAGGTAGAAAATGTCAGAAAACAAGTGGAAAACACCCCGTTATTATCCCCTGAGGTTAATAGATTTTCAATCTTTTGTCTGAGCAGCTGTAAAAAAAAAAAAAGTAGCATTCTGGTTGTTTTGGGGAAATAATGAAACAGCCATATAAAACTGTACAGATGATGCAAAAATACTCTCAGCACATCATGCATATTCAGTAAAAGCTACGAATTTGAGCTAATGATAAAGTAACTTTTTTCTATCTTTATTGAAAAACATTCAAGTAAACAAACAATACAAACATTTGCTCAATATATTTTTAAACATAGAGTCAAAAGTTATAATTGCAAAATAAAGAAAAGAAAAGTACATAAAAAAATGAATTAGGGGTAACAAAAAAAACATGAAAGACAAATTGAGATAAGAGATATAAAAAAAGAGTCAAGAGTAGTAATATACATTTTCAGTTCAACTCGAATTCTGACAAAATTGGGGATGACTTTTGTTACTCTGCATTTATGTATGTGAATTTTATCATATAGGATCAACAAATTTACAATAAATTCAATGTCACATTTATCATGTTCAAAATATGTAATGATATTTTTACATTGCATATTGATATTATTATTTACTTTTGCAATATATATAGTTTTTCCAAAAAGTAACTGAATGCATCAAAGATTATGGTCCATTATTACAAAATGCACACTTCTTTTCTCAACCACCTTTTTTCTCCAATCAGGAAAAAGTTACCTGAATCACCTTATTCACTCTATACCTGCTCAGTTTAGACTTTATTCCACCTGTGAGGAAGTAGCTCCCTGTGACAGACACAGACAAGTTTTAGAAGGAAAAAACTAATTTTGAGGTAATACTTTTTTTTTTTTTACTTCATTTATTTCTGTAATATCACTGTCTGCTCTGTAGTTAAAGTCTTCAAACTTAAATCTTGTTTATTGTGAGTCTATGTGGATATTTTTTATGCTAGCTGTCAGTGCTAATGTTTTAGCCGTTTAAGCTAGTTCATGGCTACAATAGTCTGGGTTAGTTGTAAGAACAGCACACACACACACACACACACACACCAATTATGTTAAAAATTCACTTAGTGTTGATTAAATTCAATATCAAGTTTTTGTCATAATCCTTTGTCATTATGTTGGTTCAAGGTTTATTTGTCATATGTAGGTTTACAAACGGTTAATGGTACAATGAAATGTGTTGGACAAGAAACCCAGTAATAAAAACTAGCGTAATATGAATTAGAAATAATGGAATAAAATTTTTTTGTATCAGAGCAGAAACAGTGGCAGATATGGTATGTTACATTTTACCCCAGTGTTACCTGGACTATGAGGCGAGTTGCAACATTTCACTCCTTGTGATTGAGACAAAAAAAAAAAAACTTTATTATCACTGAACAGATAACAACTGATGAGCTCTGTGTGTGAGGTCATCAGTTTGATGACCCCCCCCCCCCCCCCACACACACACACACCACTACCACCACCACACACACACACACACACACACACACACACACACACACACACACAAACCTACCCCTACCCCAATCCCACCCCCTTCACACTACGATCAGTTTGACCACATGCGTGCACATCGGACCTGGAGTCGTGCATATTTACTGGTGGCCTGAGGTTAAACTGAAGAGCGGCTGCTTGTCTTGGAGCCTCCAAGCCCGAATTGACGATCTTTACCGAAGCTCTCCGAATCCGACCACCGCCGATCTCAAATGGTCCACAAACCCGACATTAACCGAAACTCTTCAGCTGTTCCCGATCTGTCCCCCATTGAAGTCTGATTTTGTCGGGGCGAGATTCAGTGAAATAAAGAAAGAAAAATAGAGAGAGGGGCATTTCCAGAATCCATTTCCTGACTGAGCCCCTCCCAGTCCGGAGATTTTCGGGTTCCGAGGCTTGAGGAAGGTAATTACCATCATCCAGTTCAAATTTTACATGACAGCAATGTGTGTTTTTGGTTCAAACAGGGAGGCGGAGGGTTAAATTTTGCAGTTTTTGACTATTTGCTTGGGTTGTGTTGAGCGGTGCCACACGGCGGGATTCAGGCGGATTCAGGGCGTGTAACCAACAGCAACGCAGCGGAGGTGTACTGGATGATATCTGCACAGCACAATACAAAAATTAACAGTCTCTATGCGTGTAAACTTCATGAATTTCCTGGGAAAAAACAATGCAATTTCGCGGTTTCTTCACAGGAATCCATGAGACATTATTTAATGAGGCATTAATGGCCTCCTGCTTTCTGCCAATTTTGGGGTTAATTCTGAAAATTTTCATATTTTCTTCCGGAGACACACTGCTAATAATTGGATTAGTGAGTGTTTTTATTATAGTGATGATTTTCTGAATATTGCTTAGCCTGTGGTGCATTATCATGTCCTGTGGGCGGGATATACCCCTGTATTGGGGGTATTTTCTGGTCCATCCTTGTGGAGATGGTTACGCAATGTACTGGCACATATTAGAGGAGCTGACTAAGTGTTTGTCACATGCAGAAGTCATTTACAGAGAGTGTTGGATTGGAGTGAAATGAGTAAGAAATGGCAGCACTTCATATCTTATGGCAAATGATCAAACTGACTGGTTGAAGAGAAGAAGAATCAGATCACATGTTTGTTTTGTGATAGAAATCTGGTGGTATCTGATTAATCTGCAGCTCAGTGAAAGAATTAAACAGCAGAGACACAGAGAAAACATTCCTGGATGTGATGGACTGCATTATGCACAGACTCCACCAGCCGCACACTCTGGTATTAGAGTGTCTGACTTCTTCATTCACTCCCATTTTCCTCCATCTTCCATCAGGACATCCCTTGTGAAATGGGAAAGCCCCCATTCATGCTGGTCGTGACACACCCTTGGTTGCACCAGCAGCTGTTCCTGCTGGGGTTTTATGGAGCTGCATACAGGGTGAGGAGGAGGCAGAGAGAGGGAGAGAGGGGGACTGGTGCTGGAGGAGGTGCAGAGGAGGAAAGTGGAGGTAGGGCACAGGTCTGCAGGTTCAGAGAGGGGGATCCACATCTTTCAAACCTCAGGCTAATGAGATTAGCAGTTAGCAGCAATGGTAAAGAGAGCTCTGCACATTGTAAAAAAGTAAAGGAGAACCCACCAGAACTACTGTGGATGACATATTAGAGCAGGACTGAGGAGAGAATAGAAATAAGACAACAGGAGGGAAAGAGAAGAAGAAGAAAGATGAGAGAGACAATACTGTAACCACAGGAGGATGGAGGCATGTTTCTACCGACCACCTTTGTGGCTTGTGTGGGAGAAGGGGGGGGGGCTCTTAAATCCGTCAGTCGGACTGATGAGATCACCCTGAAAGATGTAACCTCCACGCCTCTCACTGCGAGGAGGCGGCTGGATGTGTCACACGCACTCCAGGAAATGCTTCGCCTCGTGCAATTCGATTGATCTAATTGGTCATAACAGGAGACGGGGGAGGGGTTTTAACCTTAAACCTAACCCCCGTTTACAGTCAGACGTCTAAAATGGACATGATGCTCTCAGACAAAGGAACATCTACATCTAAATCTCAGGCTGCTTTTGATGGCACTTTTTATCCAGGACGACCAGTGGAGGAGCAGCAGTAATTTTCACCTGTAATCACAGCAACCCCCCCCCCCCCCCCCCGATGTAGCATTTGCAATGTTTATAAAATGAACTAGAATCACCTCCTGGTGGTTGTCTGCCTCCTCCACTCAGACTAGTTTCAGGTTACATCCCTGTTTATCCAGAGTCATAGAAAATATGAACAAATTGTGTGAAAGTTTGTCATAATTGGCTTGAGTAATGGCAAAAAAGAGTTCTGTGAGGTCACCGTGACTTTGACCTTTGCCCTCTGACCACCAAAGTCCAATCAGTTCATCCTTGAGTCCAAGTGAACGTTTATGCCAAATGTGAGGAGATTCCCTCCAGGAGTTCTTGGGGTATTGCGTTCACAAGGCCAGAATCATGTTTTGTGAGGTCACCCTAATCATGACCTTTGACCTTTAGCCACCAAAATCTATTCAGTTTGTTCTTGAGTCCAGGTGAAGGTTTTTTACAAAATTTGAAGAGGTTCGGTCTAGGCGTTACTGAGATATCGCTTTCACAAGGCCAAAATCACATTTTTGTGAGGTCACTGTGACTCTGAACTCTGACCTTTAGCTACCAAAATCGAATCAGTTCATCATTCTATACTAATGAACATTTGTGCCAAATTTGAAGAAGTTCCATCAAAGCATTACTGGGATATCGTGTCCACTTGAATGAGACGAACAGACAAGATGAAAACAACATGGCTCCTGAATCAAACCTGTGATTTATATCTCACAAATGCCATAAGCTAATGTTTCTGTAGAATGAGTCAAACCTGCCTCACATGCAGCAATTAGAAAATAAGCTGTGATTACTGTGATCTGCTGAAGGACTAAGAGCCTCTCGAGTGATTTTTCTGTCCACTTTAATGCTGAGGGCGTCATTTTGAAGCGACTTTGCGTCTGTTGATGTGCAGAGGGAGAGAAGATGGGCTTTCTTCTTCTCTTTAATACCACTCTAATCCCCCATCTGAAGAAGCTGGCAGAAATTCAGTGTTTTTTTTTATTTTTTATTGTCCTCTCTTTCAGAGTCTTAAGATGCAGTGATTCACTCTGTTTCATAATAATGCTCTGGATACAGGCAGCTCATATGGTGCTGAACTCTGAAGCCTGCTTTACATTTTTATAACCTTTTCAGTCTGAAGTCTGTAATGTGCCTCACTTTAACCAGGAACTGATCTGATTTGAGTAAATTGAACGGCTTCATGTTCATCTCTCAGGTTCAGTAAGTCGACTCATTACTGCACAGTTGCTCCTTCAGCTCACGACTTTTGGTGCATTTCTTTCCTCCTTAAAACGCTGAACAGGCTTTTTGAAGTGTGTAATGTCAGCCATCCCATTAGCACCACTGCGGCTAGCTCGTTGTTGTCTAAGTGCCCTAAGTGTAGGTGTAGTGTTGAGACAGTGGAGACGTGCTGTGGATGAATGCAGGCCTTGTTGGTGTTGATAGAAAACAGATTTATTGTGAATGCAAAACCTCACACCGATTTGTTACACGTGACTCCCGTGATGTATTCCAATTTCCTCCAAGGTGCGAACTACAGGGAGCTCCCCTGAAAACATGATTTGTGAAATTTTGTCGGGTGGGGGGGGTATATATCAAATGTGCCGGCATAAGTTTGCGAACTGATTTCCTCCGCTGCACTGACAATATACTGGAGGATACAGTACATGTGAATATTATATTAAGATGTATTTAAAAACATTAGAGGGTGTCCTTTAAGTTTTCTGGCAGAGAAAAACAAAGAAAAATCTACTTGGAAAATGATGTCTGGAAAAGATAAATTAATGACATTTACATAGAAATGTCATTCTCATGGCAAGTAGTTGTTTGTGTTGCTGTCCTGTTCCTTCAAGATGTCTATCTATCTAATTAAATCTGTGCTACTACTGCTCAGTCTAATCCAGTGCAGTAGTGGCAGAAGGTCAGAGTCTCATGATGTCAGCTGGTTCCTGTCCATCTTACAGTCCCAGAGGGATGCCCACACACTCCTCCATGGAAATCTCTCCTCCTCTCTCTGACGTCTCTCTTCCCCCGCTGGTTCTCTTTTCTTTCTTCTTCCTTTCCTCTCTTTTCTCCTAATGGTTTTGTGGTCATGTGTCGTGAGTGTGTGTGTGTGTGTGGGGGGGGGGGGTGATCGATCCCTCCCACCACAGGAGACACAGCTGCTCTTCAGCTCAGCGTCATGTCTTTGACTCTCTCTCCTTTGCCTTGAGGACACTTTATTTATAAAACCTGGCTAAACAGTGTGTTTTACTTTATAAATCGTCTTGTCAGGGAGTTCTGGCAGTGTCTCCCTCAGGTATTTGAAGAGCTAATTTGTGAAATGCTGTGCAGGTGGTGCAGAACAGAGAGGACACAGATTGAAGTTGGCAAGTTTTTTTTTTTTTTTCAATTAAACTGAGACCAAATTTGCCACATGCATTTACCTTAAATAAGTTAATCTAAAAATATTATTTAAAATATAATTATTCTATTTTGATACAATTATGGTTGATATCTCTTTTTAGAAAGTCTTGATTTGAGCTTTTGGAAACATAATTATGCTTTTATTAGCTTTTTTAACAGTTGTGTGTGGGTTTCTTTTTTTCCCAGAGAACAACTATTCAAGATGAAAGTAATCAGCGCCGTGGTGCTCAGCGCCCTGTTCTGCACTGGTAAGCACAAACATAATCAGTCACTTGGGAGCAGGTTGGATAAATGAGTGGCTGAAATAGACTTCCTGTGAAAACTGAATTTGTTTCAAGTTAAATGATTAGCATAGATGCTGTGGAAACCGCACAAAAGAAAGACAATTATTTTGTGATCTATTTAATGTCCACTTATTTGCTTTCTTATGAGGAGTCAGATTTGTATTTATATCTGGTCTATTTTCAGCTTTCATTATGTGGAACATTTGCATTTCAAACGTTTTTTAAGTTGTGTGGGTTTTCACTTTGAACAAAGGAACTCTGACTTGTTTAGAGATTTTAGTTTAAATGAGCAAAGAACTAAGAAAAGATGTTTAAAATAAACTCCTCTCTCTTTCTTTCACAGTTGTGTCAGCAACCTTAAAAGGTAAAATCACAGGCTTGTTTGGATTGCAATGCATGACTAAGAGATAACAGATTATGTGCATGAGAAATATGTTGTAATTAAGAAAATGAAGCTTATCTATCTGTCACATGTGATTAAAATATCTTGATTGTTTGTACCAGTCAAAGAGGAACGCAGGACGGCATTCTTCGGGGAGGACATTCACATCGATGTCCCGTCGGGGAACGTCGGAGAGGTCGTGTTTAAACCCAGGACCAATCACTCCGCTGAGGTGGTTCTGATGCAAGCTGGGATAGTGTTGTCCCCCCGAGGCCGCCTCAACTCCCTGGGTCACCTGGTGCTGGAGAACGTGCAGGAGGAGGACGAAGGCGTGTATGTAATCAAGAACAGCAACAACCCCAACGCCGACAAGCAGCTCGTCCTCATTGTCAGGGGTAAGCTGTCCTCTTTTCCAGAGGTAGGGAAGAGTGAGAGGAAGTGAGAAAACTTCCAGGTTGATTGAGGTGATAGTTTTAGCAGGAAGAAGTAGCTTGTACGCAAGCCTCTTCTGGTGTCTTTTCTGGAAACAAACAGAAAATAAACATATAAAGATTACGTGCAGGAGGAAAGTGGAAGGAACAAACTTACTTTATTATCACTTTTTTTTTTTTTTTGAGGTGTTAGATGAAGAGTGGCTTCATCTCCGCCAAATATGGTAACATGGTGGTAGGTAGCTTGATTCCTTAACAACACTATGAAGACTACTTAGCTAACCTAGCAACAGAATCATCAGGAAACAGGGTGCATTCAGAAGATTTAGGACACACATAGGTCTACAATAATAATAAAATAATGTGTAATATTTTCATAAAAACATTTAGTCATTTGTGACATGATTTAAACCGGAGTTTAAACTAGATAGATAAAACAGAAGATTCTGTTAAACAAGCTATGTGTAAGTTTTGCTATCGCTACAAAGCTAACATTAGCATTGACAGTTGTTTACTTACCAGTCTTGGGAAGAGCTTCAGCCATTGTTGTGTTTACAAGACAAGAGGTTATAATACTTCCTCTGAGCAGCTATGTCTTCAGACTGGACGCTTCAGTGACTCATTATCGGAAAGTGACAAGACAGGCTGGTTTTGGCTAGTTAGCATGCTAACTTCAGTAGAAGAAAGGAAGTGATAGACATAGAAGCAAAACAAGAGGGTTGCTTTTTACCACTGGAGACAGCTCCGGAGAGCAGTATTTCTTCTAGACTGGTAAGTACACAGCTTCTAATGGTAACGTTAGCTTTGTAGCAATAGCGAAACTTACAAATAGCTCCTGACGATTTTAAAGTTTAGGAATCGTACAAGCAACGATAAGACTCTCTCATCATTGATACTCTTCTCAACAACAGAGTTAATTTGCACACAATGATTTTCAACTCATAAAGTTCCTGATTTTACCTTCATTTCCTCTTGTCCTGTTGATCAGACTGCGCTGTGGAGCAAGTGGTGAAGTATGGAGAAAGCTACTACATCCACTTGAACCAAGTTGATGGCCCCATCACCCTGGAGTTCAGGTATGGTCAGTGAAAGCACCACAGAAAGAAAAAAGATTTAGTAACCTGTAATCAACATGGGTCTGTGTACTTGGCGGCCAACAAATTTTTGTTTTGAAATGGGAAAACAAAAATAATTTACCATTTAGAGTAAAAAACGGAAAACAACAAAACAAACTGTTATCTGTTTTTTCTTGATGTGATTATAAATGGAAATCAGGAATTGAAATACCGTTGTGGAAATCATCTTTCTCAATTTTGCATAGACTTTTTCGGTGTTTGGGTTTTTCATGTTGATTAGAGAATATTTAGCTGTTTTGACCTATATTTAAAAGGTGGTGCTTGCTAATGTTTGGGCCGGATTTCTTTTGCTATCTGGGTTTAACTGTTGGGTCAAACCTCTGTCCACACCCTAATCAGTGAAGTCACAACAGGTGTTGAAAACAGTTGCTGTGACATTATTGATTAGTTTGAGCAGGATTTACACTGATTGCTGATGTGTTAGTTTTGGTAACATCTGTTCTCATCTCAAGGCCCAGTCTGGTTCAGGCCAATCAAACGGAGATGCAGCAAACTACAGAGCCTCCGCCCAGGGTGGTGTACAATCAGACGGGGTTGACGGCGGAAGAATACGTGGGACGCCTCAGTGTGTCGGAGAAACGGGTGACGCTGCACTCGGTCAGGATGACGGATGAGGGGAGCTTCACAGTGCTGGACCGTGAGGGTAAAGTCAGGAGGAGGAACTGCCTGAATGTCAGAGGTAGGGAGTGATTGGACTGATCAATGACTGATCAGTCAATATCATTTGAGTATGTGTTACTTGTTTTACTTTGTCATCAAAATGCAGTGCTTGTTTTTTTTTGTTCCTCCCATTGCAAAATTTCATCTAGGCCTAGAGTCACTGTCTACTTTATCTCATTCTTGAATGTAGAAATATTTAATGCCTTAATCTCAGTAGAGGTCATAAGTCTTTATTTAATGTATGTAAAATGAGGTTAAACCTGCCGGCAGGGACAAGAAGGTGCCACAGAATGTAGATAAAAATACATCAAGAATACATAGACTTTAATGAAGGTTATAGAGTAGAATATTATATCTGAAGACGGAGATATGGCTTAAATATGAATATAAATTAAATTCAAAACCATAACTGCCATCCAGCTGGGGTTACTAGAGGTCAGGTGGTAACCAAAGTCCTTAAGATTCAGATAGTGACCATTACTATTATAATTTTTTTAGTTGAAACATTTCAGTCTGGACCAAAAATCTTGGACCAACTGAACAATTATTGCTCCAGCCATCATGGCTAAAACTTGTATCATGTAAATCTACAAACTAACAGTGTATTTTCCAAGCGATGAAGATGTGCATCGTGGGCTCCATGTTATCAGATCTACAGAGTGTGTGCTTATAATCAGCTGTTCATGCTGTTATGGCTAGTAGTGAACAGCTAGCATCATTAGCTGTTAGTTGTTCAGTGTTCACTCATTTGCCGGGCAGAGAAATCAGACTTCCAAAAGGGTAAACCCCAGGAAATGTGTATAAATGCACCCGACTGTCTGTCGCATGGGCCCCTGATTGTGGCACTGGGTGGTCAGGCTGGGGCCCCCCTCCCCAATCTTCACTACATAAATTAAACAATTATCATCATGATTATTCTTATGATATATTATTATTATTATTATTATTATTATTATTATTGTTGTGTAATTGATTATTATTGTGATACTGTCCGTGTATATACTTGAAAAAATCTTTTAAACTTTTCAAAAACTATGTGAAAAAGTGCTTGGCAAAGACAGCAAAAAATAAAATTAATTAAATCAATACATTTAATTTTATTTTATTTTTAATATATTATTATTGTTGTTGTTTGTTTACTTATTTATATATTTTATATAGACTCTCATTTGAACATCCCACTACACACACACACACACACACACACACACACACACACACACACACACACACACACACACACACACACACACACACACACAACCCACAAAAACACTCAACATATTTAAACCTCGACCACTAAACCTCATTTTATCTCACATCAACTGTCACTGTTCTTTGTCACTATGTATTTTATGTCACTTTCTGATTATCATGTTTGTTCAGCAATAAATCAATCAATCAATAATAAAAGCATCATATATTCTGTACTTGTGTTTGCATTCCTCCTCCACAGAACACCAGAACTTCATGCACCTCTCCTACGGAGGAAACCTGAAGATGAAACTCTACCTGCACCGGTCCAACCTCAACATCGTCTACAGGCCCAAATCAGACAATCATGACCGGGTCATCCTGGACCAGGGGGTTCTGGTGACGCCGCTAGACCCTCAGCTGGAGGGCAGGCTGACCGTGGAGGGGTCAGAGCTCATCATGAAGAAGGTCCGCGTGGCCGACACGGGTGTCTTCAAGTTGACAGACCTGGCTGGGTTTCCTGTGGCTCATGTCTACATAGAGGTGGAGGGTAAGAGAGATGACACATTTAAGACGATGTATTACTTCTAATCTAGGAGCTGACAGGGTAACAAACTAAACACTATCAGTTTTCTACCAAACAAGCATAAACTGTGATTTCTTATGTAATGAAGTGTAGATCGTGTTTATTCAAAGGGTTTACACCAGTAGCATAAAGGCAAACAAATGAGATTGTGAGTGTCAGCAGATTCAGATCAGACGCACATTTAAAACAAAACCAAACTAATTCAGAAAACATCTTCATCAGTTTGACACCACATGAGCTGCAAATACAACACAACGGGAGTGTTTCCAGGGGACAGTAAAAGGTGATGATCCTGGCTGGGACGCACTTGTTGTTCAATGCTTTTAACTTCGCAGTCACAATTGGAAATTGAACAACAAGTGCGTTCCGCCAGGTTCATCACTTTTTTTCTTCTTTGCGTTATTTTTTGCTTAATTCAAATATATTTACAGGACCTGTAAACAGCCTGCCAGGCAAGTGGTAATTAATGTTTCTTCTATGAAGTTGTTACAGTTGTGTTTATTATATTTTCATTCTTTATCAGTTTATACACCAGTTCAGTTATGTGGACCTGTAGGGGTTGTAGAGTTAAAACAAGATTTAGTTTTAAAAAGAGAGCGAGTTAGACAGTCAGTATATTCATAATGCAAGTCCTCCTCAGCAGTTACAGAAGGCTTATGACTTGTGCTTGTTTGTCTCTTGGTCCTTGTCCAGCCTATAAACTGCCTCCCCTGACAGTGGCTGTCCTCTCCATGCTGGGCCTGATCGCATTCATGCTGCTGGTGTGTTTGCTGTCCTGCATCTATAAGGTGCACAAGAGGAACGAAAAGAACAAGAAGCTGATGCTCATTGCTCAGCAGGCTGGGAAGGGAGATGGCGAAGCTTTCAGACAGGTAACACCCACCTGATGCTTTTTACCGTCACTCTGCATTTTCGCTCTGTGAGTGAGGGACGTTGTTGGGAATAAGACCTGACTCTGGTGGAGCGGTGGGCTAGTAGGAAAAGCTAGTGTTTGTCATTGGTAGAGAGGTGTGTGTGTGTGTGTGTGTGTGTGTGTGTGTGTGTGTGTGTGTGTGTGTGTGTGTGTGTGTCTCTGTCTGTCTGTCTGTCTGTCTGTCTGTCTGTCTGTGTTTGTGTTTGTGTTTGTGTGTTGGCTGAGAAAAGCTAGAGGAGGGTTCTGCTCCTGCTGTGGGAGTCAGGATGGTCAGCTGGTCGACTTCCTCCCCTACTGTGTTGGACCCAGCTCACATGGTTACAGCCAGATTTTAGACATCAACACGAATGAGGGCAAACATGATACTTCTTGTATTTTCTCTGTGGGTCTTTTTTTTTTTTCTCCTCCACCGACTCCAGGATATCTGTCACTTCTTGTTTGTGAACTTGTCATTATTAGGATAGCACAGCAGATAACTGCATATTTCAGGGAAATCTTCCAAATGTGAATACAAATGCAAACTTGGCACAAATCCGCCTTGGGTATTGCTCTTTTGGTAAAACACGTTAGCTACTCGAAAATTCAAGATGGTCACCATTTTGGTCAAGGAAATACTATTTTTGCAATAAGTTCATCCAATATTTTCTCAAATCAAACATTTTAACAATTTAGAAGATTAAATTTAGTACACTATAAAAAATCAAATGAAAGTATAATTCCCCAAAAATATTACTCGCAAAAAAAAATTATACTCACCAAAAAGCTAGTGAATTAGCCTACCGAGTTAATGTCAAGACAAGTAAACAAGTTGATACATCATTTATAATAAATGGTTTGCAAATACATTGTGTTTTATGCAGAATTTTTCATGTTAGAAATTGCACAAATAAAGGAAATTTAGGAGTTGTGACATCCTCATAGTCTTAAACATAGGATTAAATTGCAAAATCATTGAAATCTGTCCTGTGGGTAAAACTCTGTGGTAAAATACGGCCACCTTGAAATTTTGAAAAGTGCCTAATGGGATTTTTCAAAATAATGGTCCCAGAGGGAGAAACATACTGCCTGTATCCACATTTGAAATATTATTGCAGTTATCTGCTGCACCAGACCTGCTGTCAATGAGCTGAACATTTTTAGTGTCTAAAATGCCACATTTGTTGTTTTTAATGAAGCGCAAGTTACATTCTCATCCCTGCAGCAGGCGGTGCTCCTGCAAACAATTAAAGGATTTTGCCACCAAAATATTTTTGCGCTTGATGATTAGTCAATAAATGACAATGCTTTTTTCAATTTTTGTTAAATAATTTAGTAATTTTTTTACCACTGACTTTTTTTCTAGAAAATAAAGCACCCTGTAACTTAGTTTAGCAGCACTATGTTTTTATTAACTGTCATTTTGTGTTAAATGCCGTTGGCATGGAGTCATAGGAGTGCCATAAAAAAGAATAAAACTATAAAAGAATGAAAAATAAAAATAAAAAAGAAAATAAATATGGAAATATAAAGAGGAATAAAAAATGGAATAACTAAGTAAATTTTAAAATGTGGAAATATAAAGAGAAATATATATTTTCACATTATTTTCTCATTCTTTTACAGATTCATTATTTTTATGGCACTCCTATGACTCCATATATTTGAGCCTGTCGAGGTTCTGTCATTACTCAGACTTAAAATGTCACTTTTGAATGAAACCCTTCAATTATGAATGGGTTATGAGGGTTCTCGCGGGGCTGTGTTGGTGGACAGGAACTTAATAAAAAAACATTGATTGTTTTCCAATTGGCTTTTTGAATTCCTCACCTGCTCAATACCGGCTCTTTAACTGACTGATTGGATGATTTAGTGGAGGTGACAGTTAACCCTTCTGTCAACACAACCATCCATCAAGCATCCCCAGTTTGGCATTTGTTAACCAACTGAATTTATGGACCAATTAAAAAGCCATTACAAACAGATGACTCACACATAGCAAACACCAGGCTCAGGAATTGATTGCTCTTCCAAGGGATGGTGGTTCAATTCAAGAATGAAGTGAGAGTTTCATAAAAAAAAAAAAACCTGTTAGAATTAAAAATCAATCTGTCTCATCCAATCAAAAAGTTAATTTAGCATTTTGATGTAATTAAAAATATGTATCAGTGGTTATTTTAGACATCTATAATTTGAAACTGATGTAAACAAGCTAAATATTCTTCATAGGATTTTAGTCAAATATGAGAGCATTGTTTTCCCTAACTGATGATTGACTACTTCAATGCATCATTAGAAAGAGCTGAGCTGACAGGTAGCATCATCTTCCCCAACCAGCATCTTCACTAAACGATCTTTTAAACTGATTGAATTTATGAACCAATTAGAAACCCACTGCAGACAGATGAGTCTCTCACTGTAAACAGAGAGATGAGTCGTTCGGAGATGGAGATTTAAATGTTTCAGATTCTATTAATCAGAATCAGCCTGACTGTATCTGACCCTGATAAAATCCAGCTGTGTCATATCATACATTTCACTTATCTTAGAGAAATGGTGTTTTCTATCTCTACAGTTTATGTAGACTGATGAATATTTTGTATTTGTCTGTGATGTCACATTGATGTTACTTATGTTTATCTCTGTTCTCTCTTTTTCCCTGTCACTGTGTGTTGCAGTTGATTCACTGTGTCATCCTAAATTCTAATTTAGATATAGATATCATATTAAAGACACACACTGGAATTACACAGCAAAGACATGAACTAGTTGGATTTGTACCATAGACCCAGTTCAGACCTGTTCAGACCTGGTATTAACATCCGTCTCAGGTGATCTGATCACCAGTGGTCAGCTCTAAGTTTGAGTTCTGATCACTCAGACCACATTCAGAGGTGGTCTGGACCACATGAAGCCACATTCTTTTAGCAGTATGAATGTGAATGCGTCCTGGACCACACTGAAGGACCAACTACTCCACTGACGTCCTCTGTCACAGTCTGATTAGTCCCAACAAAGTGTATAATGAACCGGAAATATTTTACTGTTTTAGATGATTTCATTGTAGTGCACTGATTAATTTAACCCCTCCGTGCCTCTCTCTCTGTCTCTCTATCTCTCTCTGTCTCTCTCTCTCACCCATCTGTCTGATTGGCTAAAAACAACAACGCATACTTGTTTATTTGCATATAAAGTGGGGAGTGATATCCGATTTCAAGTGGTCAATAGAGACGCATTTTAAAGCACTTGTGAACTGACCAAGCATCAACTTTAGAGGCTGAAAAATGAAACATCAACACTGAAGAACCAAAAACCTGCAGTTCCTCTAATGACCACTAGAGTCTGGCTCCCACAGTGAATCCCCATAGACCCCCATGTTAAAATGTCCAAATTTACAGCAGAATGAAACATGTTTACAGCCTGGTACAAAACAGTTTTGGTCTCTAGAGCTAATTTCCTCCTTCATGACACCTGTTTATATAACTCACCTGTTTACATTTTATTAAGTTTAGAGAATTGAGGGCGTGGCCTCTTTGAGTGACATGTGGGTGAGCTTGCCAAACCGTCATGCACCAATGTCCCTGCTCCACACGCGCCCCTCCTCTTTGACCATTTTTGGATTAGCCGAGAGGTAGGGGCGGAGTCAGGCACTGTCGAGATGGAGAATCAATGCGCTGCACACAACTCTTACAATGATATAAAGTTTTGTTCATTTGAAACAGTCAAATAGTTTCTGTTCATTATGAAGCTGTGTTGGGACTTATCAGACTGTGACAGAGGACGTCAGCTGAGTAGTTGGTCCTTCAGTGTGGTCCAGGAGGCATTTTCACTCACACTGCTAAAAGAATGTGTCAACATGTGGCCCAGACCACCTCCGAATGTGGTCTGACTGATCGGAACTCAAAAGTGTCCTCAATGCGTCTTGGGTGCGTTCGCACCTGAACTTAGAGCTCACCACTTGTAATCAGATCACTCAAGATGGATGTTAATACCGAGTCTGAACAGGAAGAAACACAAAATAAAAGCATCTACAGTATATATGTTCTGTATGTAGGTATATAATTACCTACCTTCTTCAGGGTCATGTGTTAATGTCTGTATGTTTCTATTTATTTTATGTTTCATTTCATATTTAAGAACCTGAGGAATGAGGCATCTGATAAATGTTTCTGATGTTTTTATGGTGCATCTTGGTTCAGTTACAAACTGCTGAGTGAATTCAAAATGCTGCTGTGGAGACAAGGCCTTTAATACTCACAGCTGGATGTCTCTGATTGGTGGCCCAGCTAACGCTGTTGCCTGTGCGTTGCGTTTTCTCCCTCTCACTTTAAGGAGCCTCAAACGGAGCCTCTTCTTGGTGAGAGAATTGTGTTCTGGCTTCTTCCTCTTCCTATTTTTTCCTGCTCTTCCCTCCTTCATATCGGTGTCTAGAGAAATGTGCTGCTTCTGTGGCAAATGAGTTCCTTGATCAACTTTGCTGTTATCTGACAAGATTATTGATGATGTGTGCTCAGTATTAATATACAAAGCCATTAAAGATATTGAGCACCGGCACACTGAGTGAATCTGGGGAGAAACTGCTATCGATCTTAATGAACAAGCACAAGTTGATCAGAGACCTAATTTGACAACAAAAATCAATGAATTACTTGAAGTGAATCTGGCACCACGACTTGGGACAAACTGTCTCTGTGATCCTCACAGACTCTTCAGTATCCATGTGACTGAGCTGAGCTACAGTATTCCTCTATGTATACAAGATATGTACAAGATTATACAATCTGTTAATATTAGGTGGCAGAACTATAAATACTCAATTTAAGTATTTTGTAATTACAAAAACGTCACTAATTCCACATAAAAACAACTGAGGACAAAGGTTTATTTCCATGTTATATTGAAATCTTCAGGAAAATCAGGCTAAAATCATATGTTGTTTTCAAGGATTGGCAGTATATTCCCTTTATTACCTCAAACATGCAAAAAACAATGGACACAGTATTTTGGGAAATGTCCTTGTTTGCTTTTGTATTGGGGGGGGGGGGGGGTGTTTCGATGTAGGAGAAACTGGGAAGGTTGCAACACTTTTTGTGTTACTCAGACACTAACCAAACTTTTATATATTAAACTTACATCCATCTGCTAACTACCCATCCCATTTAAAGATGATTACATTTGACATGTCATTCACAATATTTGTTTGAATGGAAGAGTTAAGATGCAACTGACCCCAACTCAAGGGACGGTTGCATCTTAATTCTTAACATCTTAACGCAACATATAAAAATTTAAATTTTTACTAATTAACTTTTGCTTTTCTCAGTAACGCCTTGATGGAACTTTGTCAAATTTAGCACAAATATTCACTTGGACTCAAGAATGAAGTGATTAGATTTAAGTGGTCAAAGGTCAAAGGTCAAGGTCACAGTGACCTCACAAAACACTTTTTAGCCATTACTTTATGACAAAATTTCACACAAATGGTTCATATTTTCTTTGACTCTGATAAACAGGGATGTAATCTATAACTAGTTTGAGTGGAGGAGGCAGACACCCACCAGGAGGTGATTCTAGTTTTCAATAAATGCAGCAGAAGGTGTTGAATATGCCTGATGTCGTACTGGTGGGAGGAGGGTCTAACCGAGCATGTGCAGTGAGTGTCATCGCTCTAGCACGTTTCTGATCGGAGAAACAAGACTTGTTGCAACCGTCCCCAGTCTCCCCTAAAGATCAACACCAGTGTTACAGCTCAGGTGAAGGCAATAAGAGGTCATTTATGTGCCAGTGCTTGATTGTAAAACCTGTTTTTGTTCGATCAAGTGTGAGAACTGTCCTCAAGGATTCAGGACTCAGATTTGACCCAGGTCGGGGTGCAAACAAAAAAAAAAAAAGTCCATTTGAACAAGTCATTTAATCCAGTATTTTTTTGAAAACAAGTGAAAATCTCAGCTGCTTCTGCTTGACTACATCCCATTAAGAGAGAGGAGGTCAGGGCTTTTCACTTGCTTTGAGAAAACGAGATTTTAAACTTCAGCAAAGCGACTAAATGACCTGTTGAGATGGTTTCTATCTACTCAGTGTTGGTGTGTGTGTAAAACCAGCCGGGTAAATATATTTGAAAGAGTCTTTCTTCTCAACATTAGTGGAATATTCGTGCCGCTCATTTTCTCCACTCTCTCTCCCTCTCTAACTCTTTCTTTCCTCCTGTTCTCTCCTTCACTGCTGATTAACAGCCTGGACCGAGCTCTCCAGTTACTCATAAACACTGTGCTTATGATAACTGAGAACGCCGTAGCTTCACTGCTGTGTTTAACATTCAGCTAGACAAGCGGCGCACACATGCACATATTTCTTACCTCAGTGTTGTTTTACTGTGTGGGTGAATTACAAGGTAAATATCTGATGTGGGTCTTTGTGCTTTGTGTGTGGTGTCTGTGTTAAGGGCAGTAGTGATTAACCTGTATGAGCAGCTTTTATTTACAACTACCAATAGATTTATTCTTCACTATAAGAATTATTTCTGCATAATCAGCTACTTGCCCAGGACGTGTGTGTTTTTTTGTATGTGTGTGTGTGTTTGTCTAGTTTCTGTGTTAAATGCTGTTTGTATTCTCGTTTTTAAGTGATGCTAAAGAAATAGATAAACCTGTGACATGACATTGTGTTACTCTCACCATGGCGTGCTGTTTTTACATTTATCCCCAAATATTACACCTGAAAATTTCAATACTTTTATCATAAAACAAAATATTGGATTGGAAGTACAATTTGGAATTTAGATGAAAAGTTTAGGAATCAGCAAAAACATGCCTGAATCTAATTTTATAGTTACTGCAGACATTCCCTCATAACTGGTCGTGCTCAGTCGAATTGTGTAGATGTTGAGATATTTCATTGAAAACTTTGACCTGCTGGCAGAGGAGAGGACTTGAGACTTGCTTGACCAACACTGATAAGAGACACTCAACTTTTTTAATTACATATTTGGATTTTTTCTTTCTTTTTTTCTTTTTTTTTATATTTTTGGCTGGACCGCAACAGTGGAAATTAGAGACTTTTTTTTCAAGCGGACTTGGTACAAACCTGGTTTATGACTGGACTGTGTATGAATGCCGGCCGGGGCCTCAGGGCTACACGCTTCTGTACATAAATATTCATGCTTCTTAAAGAGGCAACTCTTAAAAGTGAGACATGACTAGTAAACGCTAACTTGGTAACCAGTGATCATAAAAAACAGTAGTTATTTCATTTACCAGTAAAAATACAGGAAGATTAGTCACACTGTTATGTCATTTTACCGATCACTATAGAATAAATGTTAAAGCAGCAGGTCGTTATATCTCCCACTCACTGTATGTGTCTGTGTGCAGTCTTATCTGAGTGTGTTTGTGTATCCTCATGTTTGTGTAAATGCTCATACAGCAGTATAATGTACGTGTCTGCTAATGCTTAATATGTACATTTAAATTCTTGTGGGTGTGTGTGTGTGTGTGTGCGTGTCTGAGCTTTGTGTGTGTGTGTGTGTGTGTGTGTGTGTGTTTGTGTGCTGACAGCGGAGGTTGAGATGACAGCAGTTGCCCTTGAAGTCGGTCGCTCTGACACGTTATGGATTTCCTCGTAGATCTGAGAACAGACGAACACGTGTGAGAGGATGTCAGCGACGCACCGGGACTTAACCCGAGAGACCGCCATGAAACTTAGATCAGTCGCATCTCTCTCCACCTGACTCCCTCTCCTTCTCTCTCTCTCACTCTCTCTCCAGAGTCCCCCTTTTGATCTTCATGTCTCTCTACCTCTCTGTTCATTTCCTTCAATCCATCTTCCTCTCCGTTGGTCGCCTCGCCTCTCTGCTCTCTATATTTTTATCACCTGCCTCACTTTTTCTCTTTTCTTCTCATTCTTTCACTTTAAATCTCCTGTGTCTCACTTTTTTTTCTCACTTGTCTGTCTTGTTGCTCATACTTATCTCGCCACCCTCTCTTCCTCCCACTTCTTTCACTCAGCAAAAGATAATGCACAGTAGAGCTCCAAGACACAAGTTGTTGGCATTTACTTGACTATGACACCGCTTCTCTTTAATGTTGGCAGCTCACACTGAACATTGTATTTTTATCCAACAGCTTTTACAAATTAAGATTTTCACATGTAGAAAATAAGAAACCATAAAGCTTTGTTATAAATCAGACTACCCAACAGTCCATACAAATAGAGATGAAATGAGTCAATGAATGGTTTAATCAGTTGACAGAAAATGAATTGGCAACCATTCAGATAATGGTTCAGGTCATTTTCCATGTAAAATACCTATAATAATAATAATAATAATAATAATAAAAATAATAATAATAATAATAATAATAACAATAATAATAATAATAATAAGTTTGAACACTTTAAATGTGCTAGATATGTAATACATATCCAGTCACACAAAAAGATAAAAGATATTCAGAAAACTGATAACTGGAAGTACGACAGCAAGGTAAATGAAAATCCGTCTTGTTGAATAAGAGTGAATGTTAAAGATAAGAGAAAAAAATTGTGAAATGTTTCTGGAAGGTTTTGCTTGTGTTTTATGGATTTCAACATAAACTTTAAATTTCCTAAATAAATGATTTTATAAATGAAATATCTGGTAACACATAATAAACAGCCTGTGATATACAATGTAGTTTTAGTGCATGACTCGGGCACCACTAAAATATTTACCAGTTCCTTCTTGTTCTTAAATCCCATCTCTCCTCCTGCTCCCTCACCTCATGTCTTACCCTCATTCTCTCAAACCTGTCTCAGTTTTTCCTCCAACTTGCTCCGCCTTTCCTACATCATATCCATCTTGGTGTTTCCTCTTTTTACCTCTCCTGCTTTTATTCTTCATACCACCTCCATCCATCTTTCACCTCCTCTCATTTTGCAATTCAAAGCATGCGACACATTTTAAAGATTACAGCCCCCCCCCCCCGGCTCTGTTTCCTCTCAACCTCCAGCCTCAGCATAAAGACAAATACAAAAGTTTGTCTTTCAGTCACGCCATACGAAGTTCCTGTTCAGTTCTTATATGTGTATTTAAGAGCTTTCTGTGCCTTGTGTGTATGTGTGTGTGTGTATGTGTGTGTTCATGTCCTCTCAAGCAGTGTGTGTGTGTGTGTGTGTGTGTATTTTTGAAGACTAGTCGTTTGCAAAACGCAGCTGCTGTGATGTTACACTGTTGTGGCCCCATTTTGACACACCTCCTGCATATGTGTGTGTGTGTCTGTGTCTGTCTCTGCAGGTGGTCCATGAGGCGTACACCAGGTTCACTGAGGAGTCTCTGACGCAGTCTGTGTGTGATAAACCCTCCGAGAGCACAGAGGTCACCATCAAGGTCAGTGGTGGAACCAAGGCAGAGTCAAAAAGATGCTGCTGTAACAGTAATACATTAAAATACACTCATATACAGTTACAAGCATGTCATTAAAAACACAAGTCACTTCTGTTTTGCAGACAAATTCTGAAATGCAGAAAAATCTTGAAGTTTTCTTTAAAAGTTACATGTTTTCAACTATAAAATATTTAGTTGAACATGGTTTTCACACATAAAAACTGGGTCTGTAGTTCATCTCCTCTTACTTCCTTTTTGAGAAATCTGGATCAGGCCTTGAGCCCCGCCCACCACCTGCTTGCTCCAGGTGGACAGGTGAAAGAGCAGAGAGCATCAATATGGTTAGAGGAGGAAACATCAGAGAGACTCAGCCACATGTTTGAGCCTCAGTCAGACCCAGACTCAGATGAGGAGTCTGAGACCAGAACCAGAGACTAGCAGACGGATCAGAACTGTTAGCGTAGTTAGCATCTTAACGTTGTTTGTTAGCTTGTAACTGGCAGTGGCTGACACAGTTTTAGTGGTTGTGCTAATGCTAACTCTCTCTCTCTGTACTGACAAGGTTTCAGGTTTATTTAGCCCCGCCTCCTGTCTCCACAAGTTGACAGGATTGGTTCCTTAGGTTTGTGATGTATGAAACCCTGGCTATCTGAATCTGTGTTTATGAGACTGTCACTGGTTCACTGCAGTTCAAGGTGGAAACACTCATTCATGGTGTTGATGATTATTTCACTCATCATTTGTCTTGTATTATATAAAAACATCATATGGACCTTAACAAGGTTAAACACTTGATTTTCACCAGAGGGGTCTTTAAAGAAATTATAATCTGTGTTTTCTTAGGCGTGATGTGAAAGAGTTAATTCGTAGTGATGAAATACTGAGAATTATCACCTGAATCTGCTGCTACACTCAGCTTTAGACTATTTAGTCCTGGAGTGGAAACCAGGCTAATGGGTCAACATAACAAGTGTTTCAACAGCAGGTTCTTAGGTGAGTGTCTATTGATAAGACATGTAGATAGAGGCAATAATATCTGCCAATAAAGTCTTAATTTCGATTATGGGAATGAGCTGCAGCTGAGTGACGTCCAAAAACTTAATTAAAAACACACCTGTGAACTGTCAGGACAAAGTCGTATATCAATAAAGAAACTGATTCAAGAACAGAGAGATCATTTACCATCTTTGTACTTGAGATTGCTTGGCAGGAACTACCTTCTATATAATATCACCTCAGTGCCAAGTGTAATTAAAAGGCAATCAACCTTACACAGTGCACTGAGCAGTGGAGCAGATTAAAGTCTGTGAAACTGAAAGAGAGAGGAATAAAGAAAGTGAAGTGGTCAAGGTCAGAAGAGTCAGAGGAGTTCTTAGAGTTGTTTGATTGTTCTGCAGATATCACGTGAACTTTTAACTTGGAAGATCAGAGGACACTGCAGTTACTTTAACAGCTTTGTTGATTCAAATGTCCAACAGTATCTAGACTTCTAGGTTATATAAAAAACCTTTTCTCCCTCCCTGACATAAATTTCTTTTACTTATTCATTTATTTATTTATTTCTTCTAATAAGATTTTTCCTTTATTTTTTCTTTAGGTTTTTTTTATATAATGTTCCTCTTTTTTAACTTTTCTATTTAATTATATTTGATATTACAAATTAACATTTATATGTATTTGAATGTTGTATGTTTTATATATTTGATGTATTTACTTATACATTATAATTTATTAGTAGTGTTATTTTCTATACAGAGACAGTGTTCTTTGAGGGCCTGGGGGATGATCCTGCTATAAAAGAGAAAAATGGAAACACTTGCAATCCTACATTTCTATACCTATAACAATTGTTTTAGCAGGTTTTAATTGCTATATTTCATTATGAAGCAGATGCAAACAACATGTTGAAATATAGTCTTTGAAATGCTGTTTAAACAACAGTTAGCAGAGAAGCTACATGCTCTGTGATATGACCTTATAAGGTTTCATCCTGTTATTTTATCCATTCTGTGTAAATAATGAAACATTATCTCCATATTTAATGCAGGAAGGCAGGTTTAGCCTCTCGTCCATAACCTACATTTTACAGTGTAACACCTTCACTGTGAATCTGACTGGTTTTCCTTCTGTGGCTCGTTCGTTTCTGTGCTGAACATTTCTGTTGTCTCTGTGTAACAAGGAGCATGTAGTGAAGGTAAATCTATAAATATGGTCCTAGAAGCAGCATAAATTATTCATGTTGCTTTTTCACTGACCTCAATTTTTTTACCACTTCTTTTCCCTCCGTTCTTCCTCTTCCTCCTCTCTGTTGGGGGAATCCACTGTGTACTTGTCTCATCCTTCTCTTTTTTTTGTGCCTCTTATTTTTCACCTTCCCCCACCTCCTTCGTTCTGCTCCCCTTTTGTTTTACTTTACTCTCCTCTTTTTCTCTGTCTATCTCGCTTTGTGTCCTCTCCTTTCCTAACTTCATATTCCTCTTGCTTTTCATCTCCTGACCTTCTCCTCCCTTCCTCTCTCCTCTCCCAACCCTCCTTCTTCCTCTCTCTCCACAGGGCCTTGAGGTGTCCAAACCCGGCCGCTACCAGGCTCTTACGTCAGACAACTTTCTGGAGATGAGCGACTCTGGAGTGGAGTTCACCACCTCTGGTCTCCCTCTAGACAGCGACACTGAAGCTGTGATGACCTACGCCTCCCACAAACCCCTCCTGAACGCCGTGTCCCCTACAGCCGTGACCGAGGCAGCTAACTCAGACAGCCTGGAGGCCACCGTCGTCCCTGATCTCAGCGCCAGTCGGACCCCTGACTCCGCCATGAGCGCCAGCCCCGCCTCCAATCCTCGCTCACTTGCAGCTACGACCCCCGATGGCAGCCTGCATGGCGCCGCGTCGCCGGGAACGGCCTCCAGGGGCACCGTTGGGTCAGATCCAGCCCAGATGGAGGGAGGGGCTGAGAATGGAGAAGCTGAGCAGAAAGAGGAATCAGCACAGAGCACCTGAGAGGAAACACCAGGGTGGATTCTTTTTTAGCTCATCTCTTCTCTTCTTCATCTTTCTGAACCTTATCTTATCAAACACCACCCAGTCCTCCATCACTGCGTTTGAAACAACACCTGAGACAAAATATTCACGCTTGGATTCGGATATCAGTGTAGCCCAGGAGAAAATAATAAAAAAGGCAATTGCACATAATGCACAAAGCAAAATCGATTGCACTATGCACTGAAAAATGAGATGCAAAAAGTAAACCTAAACTCTTATCAAAACAAGAACAATGCAATTTTGCATCCATAGGGAAAATGCATGCATTTAAATTAAACATTAAAGTAGATATAATAGTTCAGGTCTACAGGACAACGCTCACGTTAGAGTAGACTGCCTGCATGCGAGCTTCAACGGGCTAAAGAAGCACAGGATCAAAACAAAGTTATGATGATGTGACAAGGGTGAAACACTCTTAGCACTAAACACCTAAATGGGATGAAATGATTTTTAGCTCCTGTAGAAAGGTCATCAAACAATTACAGCAGTTTGACAGTTCGACAGGTGGAGTCAGCTCACTGCGAGGAATCAAACCGAGGCCACTAACAACAGCAGCAAAGAGCGAATCTCAACGTGTTGCCTCTGACAGCACTTTGGTCTGCTCTCACAGCGTCAGACAAACACCGCCGTGATTGCATCTCATCCCACCCGCACACAGACTCTATTATTAAGCATGTCAGAAAGTGTCTCCTCCACTCAGACACAAGTGCTTGTCTCAGCACTCGCTCATGAGAAACACCTCCTTCTGAAAAACCTGCAAACTCAAAACAAGCTCAACTGGATTGCATATCACCACTCCTGTGCTGTGTGAGTGCTGCTGGTGTTTTTCCTTTCTATTAGAAATCGTGGGTCAAATCTGCCACATTTTAAGACATAATCTAAAAATAAAAACACATCTCTGTCAGAAAACACCTACGAGAAACACAGCGAACTGTAGAAACGACCTCATCTGTTTGTTTTTTTTGTCCCTGTCAGAGCAAAACAAGATTGGATAGAAGACTGTGCAACACTTTTAGGACTTCTGGAACAGCCCTCTAGAACATAATTGGATTCTTGGTCTTTTTGCAGATGGACTGATTCACTGACACCGCAGAGAGTGAGGAGCAGTGATGAAAGACGACGACAGAGATGGATAAGGGTGCCATTCGGGGGGGGAACAGATGAATGACTTGCATGATTTAAAGCCCCATCCCCCACCCCCATCCATCTCACGGAGCTCTGATTATTGTGGCCCCATTGTTTTGCCAAAATGAAGTGACTGGAAAGACGCAGTTGGATCAATCTGCGACAACAACACAGCCTCAGCCTGCAGCCCCTGAACGCAACGAATAAGTGATAATGAGAGGTGTACGAGTGTGTGTTTCGTAACACAGCAACCAACTATGTTAGACATTCAGTGCAACTGCATGGAGACATCAGTCCACTCAGCCCATGAAAAATAGAAAATGAAAAAGAGGAGGACACAAACCCCGAATAATATAAATAACTCACCTCACGTTTACTGCTGGTGCTCTATGAATCCAAACCCACCGTACAATTAAGTGACACTGAGGCTACTACTGACTGTAGCAGTAACAGTATGTAGTGTGTGTGTAGCACAGGACGGACTTGTGTTTACAACCACTTCAGTTTAAATGTATTCAGCTGCTCTGTGACCAGGTTACACTTCTTATTGATTTAAGGGGCATTTAAATCTCAATAACTAATAGTTCATACTAAATATCTGTTTACTGCAGAGCTCCAAAGCAGCGGTTCCCCAGGCCAAATAATATGTTCTCAGAGCACTTTTTATTTTAATGATAACGATTTAACATTCAGGATTGAACTAATGAACTGAAAGCTTTATTTATTTATTTATTTATTTATTTGACAGGGGAGAGATCACCTGTCGATTCACCTTGTTGCTAACCAGCTGTACATTTTGATACTGGATATAATCTTTTAAATAGAAAACAAGTACATGATGTGGTCCGGCAACAAACGTAAAAGTTCCTGTTACTGGCTTATCACACTGATAGGCCTTAGTATGAGGAACAAACAAAGAAAGGAGTAAACATTTTTTATGTTTTTGAAGATCATTTTGTTTTAAAATATTTAAAAACATTATTTATATTTTCAGTTTTTATTTATATAATAACATTTTTTTTATCAAAATTGTACTGGAACCAATGCTCTTAAGCATCTGTGCGTGAGACTGGATGTGGTACAGATGTAGTCGAGTAGCTTCTAAATGACATCCTTGGAGAAAATCTGCTCTTTTTTTTTTTTTTTTTAAGTTTTATTTTTCAAGGAATTGCTGAAATCTGGGTAAATCAATAGTGGCTCATCAACAATAAAAACATTTTGTAGGAGAATAAAGAAAGAAAAGATCTAAGTGATGGACCACAGAAACACAGATGGGAGAGTGGAAGCAGTGGCACGAGTTCAAATGTATTTAAAGAGAAGCATGACGGAGTTGATTAGATTCAGCTCCCACAGTCCTAACGACTGCTCTGGACTAATTAGCTCCCCTTCGTTGCTGTGGAAGGAGCCTGTGGGCTAATTCAGGTCACAGGAAGCCGATTTACACCAAAGACATCTCACAGAACGAGAGCAAGACATCTCACTCTGCCGCAGAAAGCATGTCCTCTCCTCCACAGGGCCAAACACTCTGTGATACTTACATCGAGGCCCCCACCACACACACACACACACACTTAAAAGAGTACAGCACTTTTGCACCTTTGGGGAAGCAGAGCAGTATCCACGGCAACATCAGTCACATGCTTCACCCACTGACATACCATATACCAAACATGGGGGGTTTTCATCATAACATGGCTCCAGTGTCCCAAGGATGCCATTTAGATGTCACTGCTATTGTTGCCTATCGACAGCCATTAGCGGTGTGGCTACCTCATGCTGTAACTGAATTGATGTCAACCTGGGAAGTCTGAGAGATTTACGACCTATACCTCTGAGGGGGGCTAAAAGAAAAGCACAAATTTTAACTAATTTTGAAGCAAGAAAAAAAAAATTCACATTGTGATTTAAATGGGTAAAAAAAACAAGTAGCAGCTATTGTAAATACAATATAGTGATCTGCAAAAAAATGACTAGCTCCCTTATTATTCAGGAAAATGTGGTTTGGACTGAGTCTTTAAGCATTATGATACCCTACTTCCATGCCATTGAATTATTGATTTTCTATGGCTGTTTTATAGGGCAGTGCTTTTACTCACGCAGGGACTTCTTGACGTAATCAGATATACGCATATATACATATATATGTATATGTATTGGATATATATATACTATAAGGCAACAGTAAAGGCTTCCAGAACTGACGGTGTGATAGAAATATCAGGTTGATAAGTAGGTTAGATTGGCTAATGACAAGTATATTGTCACAGGATCTACAATTAAATATTAAGCAATATTGATGATAATGGCACTGAAACATAACGAACACAACAGGGTGGAGAGAGGAATCTGACATAGCACATATCTCAGTATTGGCCACTCTTAATCATCCTTTTTTTCACTGTTGTAAATATTTAAAATATGTGATCTGCATGTGTATAGTGTGAAAATACTAATATGTTTCTTACTGCAAGGCTTATGCAAGATTTTATACTATTAAAACGCTGCATTGATCCTTTAACCACATGTCCACAGTAGGTAAGAAGTTAACACGTATAGACTCATGTGTTTTCATGTGTGAGATCCTTTCATCAAAGTTTGCCTCAGCTGGGGTGTAGTACCGCTCGTTGCCTCAGGGGTGTCCTCTTTCACACATCAGTGTTATAAAACCAGGTATCCTCTCTTATATTTACATCCTGTCTTCCAAGACCAAGAATAAGATTAAAATTAGGAATAAAAATAAGGATAAAATAGCAGAAAACCAACATGCAGTACAATGATGTCAAAAATGCCAAACAGTTGCTGTATGTAGTTGGTGAGGCAGCAAATCAACGGCAAACCATTAGGGTCAAATCCCAGCGCTTAGTTAAATATAAACTTTAGTCGAAGTAGCTAATGTGGGAAAAAAAGGTACATGTTTTAAAGTACTTGGAAAACATGCACATGTGTTTGCTGCCTTGCCAGGAACTACAACTCCAGGAGAGTGTTTAGCCTAGCGTAGCACAAAGACTGTCAAAAGAGGAAATATACTCCTTCAAAATGTTTCTGTTCACATGTTGTATGCTGTAAGCTAGCAAGGGGTTGTGCTTGGTCCAGTCGTGCATCTTGGATGGAGGCAGGTTAGCTTTCCAGTCTGCTTCCAGTGTTTGCACTAAGCTAAACTAAACCAGGGACAATCTTTCTGTTCACGTGTCGTGTGTTGTAAGCTAACGAGGGGTTTGGGGTTTTGTTCCGAGTTAGGAACGTGTGTGAAAGCTGTGATTTTTATCACAGCTAAATCTGTGGTATATGTTTCCAAAGTGGTTAAAGAACCATCACTTTATATTAAAAACACTTTACAAAATGGCTAAACGGTTGCAAAGCCACTATTGCTGGCAGTTAAATCTAAATAGAGTCTCTTCTTAACACCTGCAGTTGATTCAGCTCATTGAAACAAATCTAGGAGTGCAGATAACACTCTTGTACTGATGGGTTGTATATATATAATTCATCCCATTCTTCTAAACATGGCTTGAATGCAGGATAAGGAAGCAGGATATTACCCATAATGTCTGGGTGTTCCTTTAATAACCTGCATATTGCAGCTGTAGTACATCTATCGGGTTACATTCATCACATTCAGGCCTGAGTATCGTCCACATGAGAAACACACAAATAAAAGTTGCACACAAGGTTTTGTGTTCCATGAAACCTGCTTAGAAACAATGGCAACAGATTCTTTCAGATGAATTAATTCACAGTTTCTGGGAAAAAACACACTGTATCGTGCTTTTAAAGAGGATATGAAATGTTTCATCCTAAGCAGACGTTATAAAGCCGGTTTTGTAAGGCACTTTTGACTTCTGAGTCAGGGAGGGGTTACCAGCCTCCTTTGAATCCCAGCATGTGTCTGTGGGAATAATAAAACCGCAGGTTCAGGTGATCACAGCTGACGTAAGCTTCATGAAAGGATTTCACTTTCTGCCGTTCAACCTCGGCCTGATGTTTTCTGTTTCATTACACATCACAGCCACTAATTCACAAAGCCTCTCAGAGCTTGAGTGCTGATCCATGTGTGGGCAGGGGGAGATTTAATACAATGTTCTCTCAGTTCTGGTAGATTCACATCTCTGTTAATCTTATTGGTCTCTGTAAAAAAAAAAAGATATACTGAAAACCCCATGAAACGATGTCTGCAGCTTCGCAGTTTACTAATACCTCCAATCACAGAGTATCAAAGGAACTTTCGAGTGCAGTTTCTGGCACTGAAATCAATTAAGCTTAATTCAGTCCAGTGCGGATCAGTGGCTTTTACTGTGCTTGAATTTAATCTTATCTTTGATTCATATCTGATTAATAGAAAACCACTGATCTCTTGATCTCTATGAGGTACCGCTTTACAATAAGACTAGCCTGTTTATAACTAGTTTATTAATTGGCTTGTTAACACTTTATAAATGATTTATAAGCTGTTATAACACATTAGATAATAAGGGCAACAGTTTCCATATCGTTAGCCCATATGTCTCTGTACTGTTCAGCCTCATATCTTACTTGTTACTGAGCTTTCTTTGTTTTCTCCATCACCATGTTTGTACCTGCTGCTTCATCATGTTTGTTCAGTTACTAACAATGAACCAGCATCAGCGTCTTCATGGTCATTTGACAGATCAAATTATGGCAGATCACATGATCATATCATCAGATCATACATGGTATTTTTTGTATTTTTCAGTCCTCACCTGTAAAAAAAAAAAAAAAAATCATAATTGATAACCACCAATAGGATATACTTTATACAAGAACATTGAAAAAGCTCCAAAATACTTCTACATCTTCAAGCTTCTAGGTCTAATAGTTTAGTTTAATGAGTCACTATAAAGCTCCTTTTCCCAGTTATAAATGGTAGTAACTCATTAGTAAGATAAATGAGTAGTAAGCATAGTGAGCCTCCATCAATGTATGAAAACTGTGTTATAACTTGTTTATAATTGTTTATTTAGCCTATGATTCATAAAGTCTTAACAACCAAATTAATAACCATTTATAAATCCTTTATAAGTGTTGTCTTATGAACATTTTATGACAACACTTTCAGATCAGGAGATTCTTTTGGACAACAGCACTCCTCTGGGCTACAGTGAATTATTGCACACGCATTGCACCCTGTCTGCTTGAAATGTGTTTTGTAGCCTCACATCTGTCCCCACCATGATAATAACCCCCCCAGCACCTAAGAATGTTTTTTTTATACAAAGGGGGGAAAAAAGAAGCAGTATTCCTAGAAGTAATCTAGAAATTTTCCTATAATCAGTGTGTTTACTTTGGTAGTATCCTACCTTTGGAGTATCCTCAGAAAGAAAAAAAGAAAAATCTCACTTCCTTTGAATGAATGAATGAACATGCTCGAGTACATTTCATGGTCAGAACCTTTTGTAGTATCACATTTAGCATCAATAGATTATTCTTGCTACTGACGTGCTTTGTATTTGTCCTTCCTCTGATATTATAGCCTATATCTGCTGTCCCAGACTATACCTAAGAGTTAGTGTAACTGCAGCATGCTGACCTGTAGATTGCTTGTGGGACAGCAGGCGTGATGCTGTTAGCTGATAATGATAGTAATAATATGACTTGCACTTTTCTGTACAGCCCGCCTCCCGAGTCCATCCTGATCTCGTCATCGATGTCTGGCTCCGGTTTCCCATGAACCCTCCCTGACTCTAAATATCACCTTTCACTTGATGGCATTCAGACAGTAGCAGAGAGTGACAGTTAAAGGAGAATACCAGTGTTTCTTTTTTAAACGGATTTTATTTCCTGTTAGGTTCTGCATACAGTCAGTTCAGGGAATAAGAAAGGCTGTTTTTCAATAGCAAAAACTATTTTCTACCATTTATTATTGTAAAATATGAAAACATGAAGCTTCCATTTGGCTCAGTCAAACTTTGTTCCAACTAAATATAACTAAAAGTAAAAAAAATTCACCTTTGCACAAACTTTTTCATATCATTCATGTTTTGTTTTTCTATCTACAGTATCTTTGCTCGGACATGACAACTTTTGTATTTTGCTGTAAAATCAATCAAAAGCAGTTTGACTTTTTAATGACACTGGTATTCTCCTTTAATATAATCATAATATAATTATATAATGTGCATAGACTCCCATGAAACTGGTGTCTAAATAAAAGTAAAAAAATAAAATCAGATTCTAAGCTTTGTTTTTATACGTGGAATAAATGCTGAATGCCAGATGTTATTTACAGTTTCTATAAAATCCCAATATAAAGCACAGACATTCTCTTCATTGTGAAGCATGGTTCTGGTTTTGGGAAGCCCCAGACTCAGGATGGCTCGAGGCTTAAGTAGATGCTGTTGGTTTTAACTCATGATTCAGACAGGAGAAGTATTGGCATTGTCAATATTACTGCAGCTCAATAACCTAAAAAATTACCTTTTCCACCTGATCTTGCACTGTAACTACAATAAAATAATTTTATTTTTCATTTACATTATGATAATGGTTTTGATTTTTAAATGATTATAGAGGTTTGGGAGAACGTTTTGTCTCGTTTGTGTTTGTGTGTACTATTAGAGAAACATGCAGCTGACTGTTCGACACACACATAAGTGAAATCTGTAGTTGCTGTCTGGACATTTCGGTTCATTCATCTGAGAGGCTACACCAAACTCTCTGCTTTTGGAAATGATGAGAGTATGTGTCTGTATGTTAAATGAATATGAATTATTAAAACTATTAAACATTGAAAATAAAGGAAACAATGATAACTTCTGAAATAGGATACATAGTAAAATATGAATAATTCATACAAATAAAATACATACAGTAAAAACAAATAAATGCAAAATATAAATAAGAATGATGAAAACAAAAATGGTAATAAAAGAAAAATTATTTCAAAAGGACACAACCAAACAATATACGGTTTTAATAAGGTGAAATGAATTTTTTTTGAATAATAAAGTATTTGTGAAAAAATGTTTATGAATTATGAAAGTATGCTTGTGTCCATATTGGTCATTTTTATGGATCATTTTCAGCCCAACATAATCTTATATTTGCTTGTATGTTTGTACAAAAGGAAACTAATTTTCTTTGTTGTGTTGACTTAGTGAAATCCAGTCCAGTTCTCACCGTCAATCTGTCGCTGATCAAAACAGTGTTTTCCTCAGGTGAGGTTGTAAGTGAAAAACACAGGTGCTGAGGAGGAATTCTGGTCTGCTCAGTGGTTTGTCTGTTTGTGCGTGTCACTTTCATTTTGAAAGAAATTACATGAATGCTTCAAACCTCAGAGTTCAGATTTCATTTGATCATTTTCCAAAGCTGGGTAATCATTGACTTTTACAATACTTCTGTGTCCTGCCATGAACAAGCCACTTATACCCTGTTGTTTGCTTGAAGAATAAATCAGTGGTTATTTCTATACTGGTACTATGTAAGACCTTTTGGCATCCTGCACAGACTTTTGTAAAGCTTCTCTCTTTTCTGTAATGAATGAATAATTCCAATTAAATGAATTTTCAACAGAGAGTGAATCAAACTGAATTTTTTTTTGTTTGTTTTAAATCTTTTAATGCTGTTTCCATTTCATTCCAACAAAGTCATGGATTTAGTAGAATTTCAGTTATGGAGTAACAAGCATTTCTAAAGCATGCCAGGAAGTAAATAGTAAAATTTCCTGAGAAACCAGTTTACATTGAACACATCCTGATCCGTAATTCTGGCTCTTCAACTTGTACAGTTTGAACATTAGTTGATTGCACTCCCCCTCCATATAGGCGGAGTGGGTGCTGCCTATAGGGACCCAGTTACTTCCTTACATAACATTTACTTTAGTGTATAAGAGGGCGGTTGGCGGGTAGTGAAGAGGCGAGGGGGGTGGGGGTGTCAGGAATTTTGCCTATATAGGGGCACTACTGGGCACGACTACCAGAGGACAAATACACACAGACAGGAGTAGAAATATCAATGTATGGTTTCCCACTCAAAATAACAGCGAATAACAAACTAGAAAACCGTATTAAATAAATAAATACCCCATCTAACTCTCTCACGCAATCACTTTGAAAGCCAATATACAACTCTTATAAATATGATGTGAAAATTTGAAGCCTTCAGTGCACACACACTGAATGAATTCAGAGACATCTTTTGTCACACGTTTTTGTTTTGTTTTGTTTTTGCATTTGTTGCTTTATAGGCAGGGATGTGAGGAGACAGAGGGGTATGACTTTCAAAAATAAGAGGGAAATATTGAACTTTTTACTCCACTTGATTTATCTGACAGATTCATTTACTAGTGACTGTACAGATTCAGATTTCTTTTTTTATTAGTGACTTTGCATAACAAAAAAAGTGTGACACGAAGGGTACACATAATGGACAGACATGTAAATGACAACAAAAACATGAACAGTTATAGAGACATCCAATGAAAATGATGCGTATGGTAAGTGTCTATGATGTGTTTGTGAGTGTGTGTGTGTGTGTGTGTGTATTTTTCAAGGTTTATATGTGATGTAGTCGTATGTATCTGTGTTATATATCTGTCTTCTGTGAGAGGGTGAAAAGGAAAGTATAGTGGACATTAATAAATATAATAATAATAATCATTATTATTATGTGACAGTATTTTTTACATACTTCAGTAAAAGATCTTAGTACCTCTTCAGGACAGCTCTGTGGGGTCCCTCCTCCTCCTCGTGCTCCTCCTTCCTGCTGCTGCTGAAGGCGCCCTGGCCGTCAGCCAATCGGGGCGGGGCAGGACGTGACGCAGCTTCTAGCGCTAGGAAGCCCCGGGACTGGCGCGCCAAATTTCAAAGGACTTCCTCCTGGGAGGAGAGACTGCGAAAAAAGCTGCACCGAAGTCTGACGAACAACGGCGATAAAACTGTGGAAAAAGCTGTGGAAACAGTAAAATTCAACCAAAGTGCGGGAGTTAAACCTTCAGGTTGACCGGTCGACGGTGTCTCATCCGGGGGAGAAACTCACAGAGAGTCGGTGTGAAGCTCAGTTGTTGCTGTAAGTGGCAGCTTTGACTTTCATTCTGTCCGACGAGGAACTAACGTCAGCTAGCTTAAACCTTAATCGAGCATCTGACTGACAAGCTAAAAACCAGAACCAAGAAACTCTATCACTCTTATTGAGCCAATCTTAACTTTAGTCAAAGTTATGTTTAAATAAATTAGTAGTTTACATGGAAATAGAAGCAGTTAAACGGGGTCCACTCCGGTTCCTTATGGTGTCTTGCTTTGTCCCATGATTTGCCTGCACGCAGCTGATGCACGGCCCGCGGTGCAGACTGCAACTAGCCGGAGCTCATTTAAAGAAAAGAAAAAAAAAAAAAAAGTTTTATTATAAACGTATCATCTGCATATTTAACTTTAACGTGTTCGTGTGTTTTGTAAGTGTAAAATAAATTTTATTTCTAAAGCATAAAACTGACACTAAGTAGAGCAATTAACTAAAAGCTGTTTTTCTTTCATGGATTTTTCCTCTTTTGTTTTCTTCCAGATCAGACAGCCCTCAGCCGTTACACCATGTCAGGCTTCACACCTGTGAGATGGCTAATGTCAACTGATGCCAGGAGCCTGGGATTTTAATCTCTCTCTCTCTCTTTCTCACACACACTCATCTGACAGCTGCTCAAACCTGCAAATATTCAAACTCAAAGCTAAAAGTCACGGCTGTCAGGTTTCTCGTCAGGTTTACGTCTCAAGGTTTTTAATGTTTGCTGCACCTTTTCGCATTGGGCTGTCCATGTTACAGGACGTCTCTATTCTTAAATCCACCGTCTCACAGCTTCCACTTCACAAGGGATTTAGTGTGTTTGAGCTGGGGCTCATAACAAGAGTGTAGACGCTCATTTCCACACTTCATCAGCTTATACAGTGCTCTGTGTCCTCATTATGTATTCATGTAGTCACAGCATGACACAAGTCACCAGCTTTCCATACTAATGCAAACACCTGTTGCTTAAAGGGACAGCACCTGCCTGTAACCTCCACACTAGAGTATTTTATCTGTAGCTTTATGTTGGTGCTCAGCTCCCTGTGGTCAAGCACCAATGCCTTTAATTTAACTCCTTTCCACTAGTAAAGAGTTGAATCTGAAAATGGATTGCAGCTTCTTGTAACTCAGGGCCTGTCACAGATCAGGTGGGGCCTCTGGGTGGGGACAGGTGGAGGGTGGGGGAGTTCAGAGGTGGCAGACAATCAGACCCTTCAGTCATGCTGTCGGGGGTTCAGCCATGCTTCCAGTTGCTCCGGATCGGTTCATCGACGGGTGACTCCGCACGGGACCTGTACACATTCAGGCCGGCTCTGAGCCATTGCGTGTTCCGCCTGGGCCGAGCGGCGGAGCTGTGCGACGTCACGCTGGACTCTGCGTCGGTGTCCCGCATCCACGCAGAGCTGCACGCCGAGAGGGAGGCGAGCGGAGAGGACGCAACTCCGCAGGAGGAGGGCTGGATGGTTCACATCAAGGATAGGAGCAGTCATGGTGAGAGAGGTTGAGACACACACACACACACACACACACACACAGCATCACAGTCAAGATGAGACTTAGAAAGGCAAACCACAGTCATACCCTCTACAGTCATTGTGGGAGAGAGAAAGAGGCAAAAACTCACCTGTTTACGAGAAATATCACAACTCCTGCAGGAAAAGACACACACACACACACACACACACACACACACACACACACACACACACACACACAGTACAACTTGTAACTTGTTCATGGACAGAAATGCAAATATTTGTGTTTAGAAAGTCACAGTTGGACAAAACAAACACTTGCTTGTGTGACAGAAATAAAATGCTGATATAAAGCAGAACTGGGCTCACACAGGAATACTGATAGTCAAACTGTAAACAGTTGAAAAATACAGTCTCCCACATTTCATTTTGATGTGGGTGGACACACACACACACACACACACACACACACACACACACACACACACACACACACACACACTGAAACACAAACATACTCTCCTGCAGATTTACTGACAGGAGTACCAAAGACTAACACCTGCAGTCTGACAGCAGCAGCTGAGCCCCACACACAGCTATTAGCTGCCCAAACACAGCTGCAGAAGTACAGATGAGGTTAAGCCTCGGAACTCCAACGCCACATTGTGAATAAAATGCACCTCTGAAATGTAAAAACTTTTCAATGATCTCTCCCTCCATGGTTTTTACTTTATTTAAAGAGTGGAGAGTTCGGGTTTTTCCACCCTCAGGAGAAAAAGACAAGTTGCCTAAATTGAAGTTTAATAATGGTGATAAGCAAGTAATTAAAGAGTAGCTGAACTCCTGATCTATGACACAGATAATTTATACATTTTATTATCAATTTAAACCTACAGATGGATGACAAATTAAAGGAGAAACCAACATGGAAATAAAACAGTTGTTAAACAGTTATTAAAATGCCAAGCAGATGATGTCCAGAGTCCAACCACAAGAACGAGAGAATTTTTATTAACACCTTATCAGAAACCAGTTGGACAGTCTTTGCACCAGCTATATAAAAAAGAAAAAGAAAAGTAAAAGTAAAAGTGAAACAAGTAGCTGTCTGTTGGCTTAGTTGGTGGAAAGAGAATTAACTGACAACTATTTTTCGTGCAAAAATGTCAAACCTTTTTGTAGTCCCAGTGAAGACGTTCTGCTTTTCTTTGTCGTCTGTGATTGTAAATTAAATTTCTTTGAATTTTTTTGTTGTACAAAACGAAGTATTTCAAAATGTTGCCTTGGACTTCAGGAAATCAACTATTCTGTGACTTTTTCTAAACCAGATGCTTCTTTGATCAAGAAGATAATCAGCAGATTAATCAGCAGTGAAAAACATTTTTAGCTGCAGCCTTGAAGGAAATAGAAAGATAAAAAGAAAACCATGATGATTTCAGTAAAATGGAGCAACACCTTTGAGATTTGGTTTTGAAAATAAACAGATAGATAGATTGATGGATAGATAGATACTTTATTGTCATTACATTTAAATACACAACAAAATTAAGTTTGGCAGCAATCCTCTTGGTAGAATATATTAAAATAAAGACTAAAATCATTAAGATATATAATAAAATATGCATATACAGTATAACTATAACTAGATTTTTTTTTTAAGAAGCTTATCCACAGCTCTGGGGGGGGGGGGACTTGTCTAATGCACATCAGGTCTGAAATGTGTAGGCGTTGAATTGTCAACAGGAATGTCAAGTTGTCGTTCATTCAAGTTCAGAGGAACAATATAAGAGAACAAAAATAAAACAGAATAAAAATTGAAGTAAAATCATCAAAATGTTAAAGTAAATTCAAGCCTAAGGAGTGATATCATTGGATATGACGAGGTGTCAGACCCAGAGGGGAACCCTTACATCTCACTACCTCAGTGTGCTAATAGTCATTAGTGAAACGTGAAGTGCACGGGAAGTGGTACACGGTAGGAAAGGAGAAGATTGAGAGTGAAAGTTGGATCTTCACTTAAGGCTGATGGACTGTGTCTGACAGGCTCAGATTCCAAACTGTGCTCCTCTCACTGCCTAATTTTTCAAGTAATTTCACAGTCTGTTTCACACATTTTTCATTTTTGTTATTAAAATTACATTTTTAGTATTCACTGCGCATTTTTCATTTTGTGCTGTGCTGTCATGGCCCTTTGATTGCCTTGTAGCCTTCCAGCTCCTCAATTCTAGGTCCATTTCACAGGCTGCTTTACACCCCCCCTCCACTTCTTGAAACTGTAAACACATTGGTAGTCAAAAAATGACTTTATTTTGAGGTTCTGCTCATTTGATTTATTCCTTCTTGTTTGGCAGATGTTCATATATTAAAAAAGTTCTCTGATTATCTGGCCCCAGGTGACATGGCTGTAGAACTGTTGCTCGTTTGTTTGGAGAGTTTCTCCCTGCTCGCGTCTGCTGTCAGTGTGGTTGAATTAAGAGTCTCTAAACATCTTGTGAGCTGAACACATTCAGTGCCAGCGCTTTGTAGTGAAGCGTTCAACAGCTGGAGTTTCATTTAAAAAAAAAAAAAAAAAATCTTCGTCTTCTGCTCTTGTGTTGCCAGGCACCTGGGTCAACGAGGTCCGCCTCCAGCCCGGCGTCCAGTGGGAGCTCTCAGATGGTGACACGTTGACCTTTGGTGGCCAGTCGCCTCCAGGGAGCCCTGAATTCTACTTCCTCTTCCAGAAGGTCAAAGTTCGCCCGCTGGACTTCGACGCCATCACAATCCCCAAGGTGAACTTTGCTGTTGTTTGAGGAGTGAACAGGGACAGGATTGGCTCTTTAATGCCTCATTCTGTGCAGCTTCAGTTCACCTGTGCAGGTTTCTAATGACGCTTTACATACAGCAACGAGCACAGGTGAATCCTGGATCATGCTGTTTCATAACATAATGACATTGTGGGGTTAAAAGACAAGTCCAGACTTTCTCCATCTGCTACATGAATGTAACACTGTACAGGTGTTCTGCTATTGGTACAGTCTGCCAAATTACAATTCAGACTCGGATATTTGACTAAATCCCATATGCAACGCCCTGCTGTAAATACTCACTAGCATAGGCCACTAAATGTGTATTAGTCCGCCACTGAAAACAGTAGCCAACAAATGCATTTCCTACTGTTTGACTTAGACTTTTTTAAGAAAATGAAACTGGCGCTGAACGATAAGCAAAAAAATCATATTGCTGTTATTTTGTCAGATATTGTGATTGCGATATGAGTCACGATTTCAGTCTGAATGATGGTTTTTGCATTTAATTTTCACTGGAAAAAATATAAAAATGATGATTATATGATTTTTATTGGTCTTGTACCAAACAATCATGTTCCTTTACATCTGGAGAATATGATGTGTAGGGCGGGGCGGCACTGTAGCACCACAACGCTCATGGTGCTAACAATACACAACAATGTTGTGACACATTTTACCTTCATCCAAAAATTACAGCTCCTGTGATTTGGATATTGCACTCAGCTATATTGCAATTTTGATTGTGCAGCTCTAAATGAAACCAAATAAAATGGGATCCAGAGTGGTCTCAGACTTTTGGAGCCCTCTGTTTTTGTGGGCTGTTTATAAAGATTTACATCTTCAGAAGGATCACTGGCTTTGGACAGGAAGAGAAACAGACTAACTTATTGTTGATTTTCATGGAAATTGTTATAACTATAATAAAAAAAATAGAATAACACCTTATCCTTTATTTTCCCTCCCACTCATTCTTCAGTTCTGTGCAGCATGAGGCCCTTTGGTTAAAGTGTCCACTAGGTGGCAGATTGGCATTCAGAATTTCAAAGACAAAATCGTGAGGAGAAAAAACTATGGCTCATTCCACAATAGCTGGTAAACAAAGAAAAAACATTTTACCTGCCAAGCATGAAAACAAGTCACTACCGATTTTCAGTTCCATTTTAAAGAGAGAACCAGGAGCCATCTTTGTGTTTTAATTTACACTTTCTCATTAACGAGGTGTGCCAAATTTAAACTGAACAAAGAAAAAAATACATCAGTGGGGAAAGTTGTAATTATATATTTGTATCTTGTTTCCCAGGCGGGAACCTTTTCCTCTGACTTACAGAACCGGATCAGGACCAACCTGGACCGTAAGGTGGCGACCAACCTGGACCTGTCCAAGCTGTCCATCAACCGGGCCACCGTCATCCTCAACTCCATCGGCAGCCTCAGTAAGATGAAGGGCAGCGCCTGGACCTTCAAGAGGAGCTTCAGCCACGAGGGGACCGTCTCAGACCCCGGCTCCTCCTCCTCGCCGCCTCTCACCGTGGGCTTCTCCTCTCTGCTCCCTCCCTCCACCCCTCCATCGTTCTCCTCCGCAGTGTCGGCGCCCTCAGCGAAGTCCCTCCCACTGACCTCCAGGAGCAGGAGGAAGTCGGCTCACACAGTGCTGCTCGAGGACGACAGCTCAGACGAGCCCAGGAGTCGAGGAGGTGAGGCCCAGCGCAGTGTCATCTGGAAGCTTTAAAATCAAGCTTCAGAATAAAGAAATGGAGGGAGTCAATGATTTAAGTTCTTTGGAATAATCTTAGATCCACAACTCAGATTTTAGAAACATGTAAAGAAAATCTCAAAAACAGTAAAGACCAGCCTTAATTGCTTCAAATTAAGGCAGGAGTGTTACAGAGTAACTAAGAACATGGTACAAAATATCACATCGTAGATCTAAATTTGGACAATCAGCTTTCTTCATAAAGGACTGTGAACACATCACCAACTGAAACTCCAGATAGAAATTCCTTCACAACAAAGATTCAGTGCTAAAAGCAAACCAGAGCTGAACTCATTTCTAGGTAATTGTATCTTTTGTTAATTGTTCTAATTTTTTGTTTGACTGTTTTGTAGCATGTTGTGCTGTTGTCTCTTTTTAGATTTTTTGTTATTGTAGGATATTATAATCTGTTGTGTTGTCTTTGCTAACAGCTGTTTTAATTACATTCCACTTGTATAAGCTCGAGGACAGGAGTTGAGAATTATCAACAGCTATAAACTCTTTGTGCAACACATTAGTTTCATGCTTTGTTTTGAAACTATGTTAAATTGCTTGTCCCTATCAAATAAATAAACTAAACTAAAATCCCACAGCTCTCTGAGCTTTCTGCAAAGAGAGTGGCAGATTTGTTTTGTTAATCTGAAAATAGGAGAATAAACTGAACAGCATCAAAGTCAGTCAAAGTTGTGGTTAGATATTTATCAGTTCAGGTAAACGGAACCAGACAAATGCAAGCTTCTAAATGTTAATGTCACAGAGAAATGGAGTCAAGATTTGGTCACTGCTACAACATCCTCATTTCACTGTGGTTCAGTTCTGGCAGGAGTTCCTGACGACGGACAGAGAGCAAGAGGGAAGAAGAGGCGGCGGCTCTACAAGTCTGAGTCAGAGAGTTTCAGTTCTCCTCCTCCCATGCCGCTGCAGCCCAAGAGCCACAACGACATGAGGCGGCCACTGGAGGCCAAGCCCTTCCCCGTTGGCATCAGGACCATCGGCAGCTTCCATGGCGCCATGACCAACAGCAGACTCAACCACCACCTCCTCCAGGCGTCGTTCACCAATGCCACCGTTCACAAACAAGAGGTGGAGACGATGCACCGCATCAAGACGGTGGTGCAGGGAAACATCGCCGCTTTCCGCCAACAGAAACCCGCCCATTGTTCTCCGATGGCGCAGAGGGGCAGGCGGAGGGCTCACAGCTCTCCGGTGTTCTCCCCTCTGGTGGTGGGGGGGGAGAACTACAGCCTGGCCTCGCCTTCAATGAGGATCCGCACAGAGGAGAGAGGGAGGGTCCAGTTCAACAGGTTTCACCATCAAACAAGGTGAGATGTTTGAGGTTTGCAGAAATATGTCTCTGGGTCACCAACCAACCCCCCTATTTATTTATTTAGTTTTTATGTGACTATTGCATCTCCAAAATCATCTGGATGGAGTTTTTCTCTCACTATGACCCACCAAAATAAAAACATGGGCTTTGAGGTTTTAGAACGTTTTTTTGCAATGGTAGTAAAGTCTCTAATATATGACGACGAGTATTAGGTGCCACATTGAGGGAAAAAAAGAAATAGTCACAAAATTACAAGAAAAAAAGTCACATCACAAGAAAACTGTCGTAATACAAGAATTAAAAATGCAAAATTTTGTTTAAAAAAAACAAACATATTTTTTAGTAATATTACATCAAACAGGTGAAAGGTCAGTCAGTGTCAGCCTGAGCTGCTTCTGGCAGCTGCTGTTTGTCTAACAATAGAACAGACTCTTTCTTCTCAATCTTTTCAATGTCATGATGATGATGATGATGATGCTGATGAGCCATAAGATGAAGTATCTCCTCATTAGTGAAACCTCTGCTAAAGTAGAACTTCACAGGATGCTTCACGTTCCTCATTTTAAAACTTCTGATATTTCCCCTCGGAAACAACACCGAACATAAAATTAAAACTCTCAATTCTCATAATATTATGACTTTCTTCCTTGAAATATTATGATTCTCATAATTACAACTTTATTCTTGTAATTTCAGATTTTTCTTTTCCTCATTGTGGCCCTGATACTCCGTATCTGTAATAGATGCAACATACAGATGCAAATTATCAGATAAATTGTTGCCACCTTGCAGTGTAACTATGTAGCATTACTTTTTTGCACATTTCCTGAAAAGATATCTTTAAATAATTGAACTAGTGTCTGATATAACTACAGATAAGGACACAGTAAGCTGTCCAATTCTTACTTTTTAATATTTAATAATCCTTCTGTATAGGACCAAAATATTCTTTTGAAATATTAAATGTTTTCTTTAAATATAATCTTGTTAAATCATTATGCAAATATCTTTTCTATTCTTTTTCTTCACTTGATCTTCCTGCTCATCTTTATGTTTCATTATTTTCTTCTCTCTTCTCTAAGTAAACGACGAGGCCGCCCCAGGAAACACCCCCTCCCGCCCCGGCCGTCCCTGCCCTCTCCATCCTCCTCATCCTCCTCTTCCACCTCCTCGGCCTCCTCCTCCTCCGGCTCCTCCTCCTCCTCCTCTGAGGACGAGGACGATGACGAAGACGAAGAAGACGAGGAGGATGAGGAGGAGGAGATGGTGGCGGTCGGGGCGGTGGAGCCGTGCGCGGCCCCCCGGTGTCGGCTGCCCCAGCAGGACACGGTTCAGTGGATCCAGTGCGATGTGTGCGACGCCTGGTATCACATAGACTGTCTCCATGGTGACCGCAAGAAGCTGCTGGTGGATCCGAATGCCGACTTCCACTGTGGCTGTTGCTGAGAGCAGAGAGACAGTTTGTGACCATCAAATAAATTGGACGTTAAAGTTTCCCCTTAATGTGTATTTCCTTCAGACACGAAGGAATCATCAGACTTTTCACAGACGACAAGAGACGACTTCCTCTGATGCTGCTGCTCCTCTCAAGCATCTAGTGCTTTTCTCTTCCCTCAGCAGCAGCTGGCGAGGGCGGGAAAAAGACTTTCCTTTAAATGATGTTCCCAGGTTTGAGGATTTGTGCCCTAACAGCCACAACTGTTTCACCAACCTCTCGTTCACTCAGAGTCAGGATTTGAATGAGGAGGTGAAACTGCAGTGAAACATCTTGGATCAGATTTCATTATGGCTTTTGGTGCCTGGAGAGGTGCGATCAGGGTGGGGGGTGGGGCATGATGAAATGTTTCTGAGTACATTCCCACCGTGGCTGATGTTGACCAGAGGCAGCGTTTAGGAGGATTAATGTTTGAGATCAGGCTGCCACAGCAACAGTCTCTACAAGCCCATTAAACTTCCTCAGACGTCTCAGTGCAGCCACCTTCATTATTTTACCAAACAGCTCCATTTTTTTTCAGAGCAGAATTGGACTTTCCACCCCCTACCCTACCCCCGAAAGAAAACAGTGCTGAGACGGTGGTTTCCACCTCAGCTATAATAAAAGTCGATGAAATGTTGGAGTGCAGCAGCAGCTGTCTGGGAGCGAGTGTGTGATGTTTAAAGATTAATTAAACGGCAGGAAATGTGTCAGCAGACCTGTGTTGTTGCTGCTGATGAGGGAAGCTCTTGGGACAATAATCAAATGTTTGAAGGCGCTTCTGCAGCAGAAGCAGCTGCTGGAGTTTGGAGGGTTGGAGGTGTGTTGTAAGATGTGCAAGTGCAGACTACAGCTGGTCGGGGAGAAATGTCACCAAATATCTTCTGCTGATGTAACAGGATGAACAGATTCAGAACAGGATGTCAAGTCTTTGTGACGGATCATTTGAACGTCTCTTCACACTACTGAACTCTGAGGATGTTTTTGTCCTGGATGAAATGAACTGAACAGTAGACTAACACGTTATCTTTGCTCAGGTCGCCGTTTGAGTAGAAGAAGTTCTTCTTATAAGCACCTTTTCTTTTCACCAGGACAAAAACTACGGTGGCCCTGAAGCTCAACACACTGCAACTGAAGAAGCCACATGCAAACAGTCAAAACACAAACATTCAGAAAATATCTTCATCACAACCAGGTTCATCACTTTTCAGTGTCCCCTGGAAACACTTGTGTTGTGTTGTGTTGTGAGTATTTGCAGCACGTTTTTGAATTGATGATGTTTTCTGAGTTTGTTTGTGTTTTGTCTGTTTGAATGTGCATTCTTTAGTTGCAGTGCGTTGAGCTTCAGGGCCACTGTAAAAAAGTTTCTAAAATTGCGTTTTTTTACCTTCTGTCCTGCTTTTATAATCTCTGTAATAGTTGTGACTCAGAGCAATTCAGATAATGACAGTGTTAAAGCAAAAAAAAAAAAAAAAGTTTGGACCTGCAGTTTTTGGAGTGATAGTAAAAGTGGAAAACCTGATTCTTGAGCAATAAAACAGGAAAAAAACTAAAAAAAATCTCTAAAGATGTATATTTTTAATTCCTTAATGACATTATCAAATCAGATTTCCTCCATGTTTGGCTTCACTGAGGCCTGGAGATGGTTTACTACCTGCTACTTCACTGTCTCTCAGCAGGACGATGAGCTGTGGTGATTGGTTAAGCAGTTGCAAAGACTGTGTTAGAAAGTTGAGGAGAAACTGGTCTGGGTTCAGTCTCTCTTCAGTTCAGTGGATTAACTTTGCATGTGTTTTAATGGATTTAATAAATGCAGTGTCACCAGCTGAAAGACTGCATGTGAAAATAGCCAAACCTCACTGCAGTAATACCATATCATTTATATAGGACATAACAATATCATAATGCAGATTTTAAAGAACAGTGGTTACACAAATGTAAAAGAAAAAAGTTGGGTTTTAATTTTTCTCTGTTGATCTCTCGTCATTTGTTTTGTACGTCTTAAAAAATGGATTTTATTTGCAGGTTCATCCACCAGAGTGTTTCCTCTTTGTCTCAGATTTTGAGCTCTAAAGATATTTAAATGCCTGTTTATGTCTTCTGGGGTTTACTAAGATAAAATGTGTTGTCTCCACCACATCACTCATGCTGACAGAGCGATACTCTGTAATTACAGACGAGATAAAATTGGTTCACAAAATGTTCGGAGCAGAAAGAAGACGAGACCTGTGTGACGTGGAAAATGTTTTTTTTTCTCGATTTTTCTCTGATTCAACAATGCAGCTTCAAAGACTCAGACTCGCACTGAAGCCTCAGTTCATTCAACCCGTCGCTCTGCTGTTACATCACGCTGTCAACAATTTGAGGCGATGCAGACGCACTAAAGATCAACCTGTGGTCCACACGGAAGCCAATTATCAAGGCGAAAACATGCAGCTGTTTTATTTGTTCATTCATCGATTTGGTAAAAATAGAAAATATAATCAGTTTAAATGATGATGGAAATAATTGTTAGCTGTTTTGCTGAAAATCGCTTGACAAATGATTTCAGTCGAGCTTCCAACAGCTGATATTTTGTGATAATCAGAAAGGTGTAAAAATCATTTGTTCCCCTCAGTGTTCAACAGTTTTTTATCATCTGTAAGAGGCAGAGAAAAGCAGGGATACACAACCAGGAATTAGTTGAACAGTCAACTGGATACATGCATAAGTGGCTGCTAACGTTTAATAAATCCGCCTGACATATTGATTAACTCATTACTAACAGCTGCGATATTTTCCATTTGCACTGCCTCAAAGAGAAGCGTCTCTCTCGCCACGTCTCACAACTGATTAAATCAAGTTTGTGGCCGACTTATTTTTTTGATCATCACACTGTTGCGGTCGCCTCATTGTCTCAGCCGTTTCAAATGTCAACACACAGGCGTTGACATTTTTACAGCCAGTTAATTCTGTTTAACGTTGGAAAAACCCCAAAGAACAGCGGAGGGGTGGGACGAAAGCAGCCTGTGTGAATCAGGATGTTCTTCCATAAATCGCTTCCTCTCGCACTTTTCAATCTAAAGTTCACAGGACTCCTCTTCCTCACTGCCTTCACATTAATTATCACATTAAAATGCAGAAGCACAACACAGTTTGACTCTGCGTCATCTCTGCGATGCGATCAGCATCAAAGTTATCAGAGAAGAAATAAAGAATATTCAGAGAACTTATCTTTGCGTTGTCTGTCTGTGTCATCTTTGCAGCTCCAGAAGAGGCGGCTGTGATCTGAAGCACATTTCATTTATTATAGATTATTCTTATGCATCCAGCTCCGGTCGTGGTTGATGAAACATTGATCTTTTGAAATTTACATTTTGTTTTCACTTCTGCTCTTTTGTGTTGTTTAAAGAAAAAGAAGTGAGATGTGATGTATCTGGTTATTATCTTCATTGTTGTTTTCTTTGAAATGATCACAGCAGAGTGAGTCAACAAGCAGAGAGAACATCCTCATAATTGAAGCCCATTATCTCACTTTTTTTTTTTTTTACTTCATAATGGATTTGTCTTATCTGAGTTCTTCATGCATAACGTTACATTTATTCACAGAATTACTGCTCACAGCACCCCTGCGTTGGTGCTTCACACAAACATTGAGTTATGTTCTCCTGATACATTCACACAGAGGTATTTTAATGTAAATATTACATTTTCAAAATAAGAGCCTGGGTGTGTTAAATCACTTAAAACCCCATTAAGTTTCAGTGAAGGTCTGAACCTTGTTAGGGCTCATTTAAAAACGAAGAGGAAACATTAAGATCTACTGTAAATATAATCACAATGTGAAATCTGAGGTAGCACTTCTGAAACACTTCCTCTGATGGTTTCACTGTTGTATCTACTATATATTTTTCTCCTTTCTTATCTATATTTTATTCATCAGAACTACACAAGGAAAGAAGTGGTGTAGAGAACAGGTAGATGGAGACTTTTATTATTATATTCATATTAAAGTTAAAGGAGTACGTGAGTGAAGCTGCATTTTTCTCTACGGTAATATATCGCAAACAAACTCAGACAAAAACATACAGAATAAAAAACAGAAATGTAAACTTTCAGCAATCCAAGAACAAGTCCTGTAATAGTTTACGTATGTGGAAATCATTATTTTTTTATTCTTAGGTCACTGGTTCCCGACCTTTTCCAACTCATGGTCCACTTGAAAATCTCCAAAATGTTGGTGACCCACATCTGACCTCATACAGACGCCAAATCATGACTTAACAATAACTATGGAACATTCAATTCAAGGCCCTTTTTGTCAATTCTTTGACGTTTCGTTTGACTCACTGTCTTCTTACATACATATAGATATATATATATTTGTAGACATCATGTGTTTCCTCTTTTTCAAAGGACTCCTGAAAATGCATGATACATCCAACTTTAAGAGGTAGATAAATGGAAGTATTACGCAGTTGCAGCTGGGTTAATTTCTCTTTGACTAAATGTCAAGAGGGTCTTGAATGTATTTTGGATTGTGCTGGTGTTGAATTGATGATAGAAGTTAGATAAAAGCAGTTTCTTTTTTCTAAACTGTAGAAAGAGGCTGAAAATAAGGAACAGTTTCAGTTTGTTTTGAATTTTTCTGTCTGGTTGTCATTTTTCTCTTCTGTTGTCTGGATGCAGTGTCCTATTTTAGAGCAAAATAAGATACAAGCGCACACACACACAAACACACACACACACAGACACACACACACACACACACACACACACACACACACACACACACACACACACACACACACACACACACACACACACACACACACACACCAGGTTATGAAATAACTCTATATATCACACAGCATATTTGTAACTCCTGACTCCAGGAAACCTATTATACACTGGCAGGCCGGTGGGTAGATACAGAGGAGACAGAGAGATTATGGAGCTGAAATGCTGCTGCCTTGACCTGCAAAGATGGAGGGAGACAATTACATTTGTCCGAACTGTTTCCATAGCAACATTCCTCTCTCCCCTCTGCCTTTTTTTTTGGAGTGGAGGGTGGCTATAAGAAGCTGTAGTGTTGTCTGTGCGGTAATAACAGCTGGCACCTTCCTCCCCCTGATACATGGGCCGAGACAGAAAGAGGGTGAAAAACTGATTCTGTTCATTTGAAACTGAGGTGTGTGTGTGTGTGTGTGTGTGTGTATGTTTCAGCCATCTGCTTTCATCTGTCTGAACTCTGCTTTTTACCAGCATCTAGACAAGACTGGAACACCCTCACTTATTACTGGTGTGTGTCCTGTATCTGTAACCCATCACACACACACACACACACACACACAGGGTCATGTTGTCACATCTTATTGACAAATGTTAGAGCTTTTAAAGTTATTTATATTTAAATTTGATAACTATCTTAGGCATATTATTATGAAATTCTGCCTGTAGGCGACATGTTTTGAGATATGCACACACTGTCATAAAAAAAGGATTGGCCATTGTCAACACTGTCACGTGTGTGTAGGTTTAGAGAAAACACATTTGTGTTATAAGTCTTCATGGAAACATACATACATACATGCAACCTACTGCATTATAGACTGCTAATGTTGTTCTGAAGCTGCTGACGTGTTAAATCCAGAGAAACATCGTCGTATCTCATTGATTTCCTTTTTAAAATCTGCACTGATCATAAAGGAGACAAAGGAGAGGAAGCGTTAGAAAGTAAAGACTTTTAAGCTTTTCAAGTACTCCAGAGATTTAGTTTTACACTTCCATGAAGTTTAGCGAATTCGTAAGAGACAGATTTAAAAGAGAGTGGTGAATTTTAGTCTCTAGTAAAGCTCCAATAGCATCGCACTACGATCTCCATGATGCAGCTCAGTAGCATCTCCCATTAGATCCTCAGTGGGACGCCTGTCACCTCAGCAGCCGCCTTCACCGTCATGCTCAGGTTACCAGGTGATCACAACCCCTACAGAAATTCATGTGGTTTCTCTGTAAGGGACACAATGTTCGGACAGATTCAATCAAAGATTTATTAGGTAGTGACATCATTTTTCTGTCCACATTGAAAACGTTTAACTTCCTAATAAGGAAGTATAAAGGTTGCTGTCTCTTCTTACAGACCGGCTCAGAATTTGCATGAAATTTCAGCTCACTGTCGATGACTGTTCCAATATATTAATTTCATACTGATCAACATATTGATCAGAAATAACCCTGATGACGGCATCAGGGTTATTTCTTTAAACTTTGCAAAGCTCAGATATAACTCATTATACACCTGTCTTCACAGGACGAGTCTCATTATGAATAAAGTTTTCCTTTAACACGTCTGCAGCTCAATACAGTCTGTGATACACACACAGGGTGTATGTTTGTTTATGTTTATGTATGTATATATCTGCATATGTAGGATATATATGTATATACTTTGATTTCTTTTTTATTTCCTTTATTTCATTATAAATTAGTTCTGTTAATAATTCAATTGTATTTTATTAAATTAATATTGTTATTGACAGTTTCTTTAATTCTTTCTTTGATAATTTAATTCCATTGAATGATTGTAATTGTGCTTTGGCAACACATTGAAAAAGTCATGCCACTGAAAAATTGAAAAGGGTAAAAAAAATAAATAAATCAATTTGGCTGCTGAGTGTTGTTAAATTCAGACCCCACAAAAAACAAACTTTAAACCAACAAGAGATGGCAAATTAGACCCCCCCCCTCCAGTGGAGCTGCAGGGCCTGGCTGTTGTTTCATGGTGGCCCAGCAGGGGACAGTGTTGTCCTGGCTCAGTCCAAAGGACACACTGAGCAGGGAACCCAGTGTGAGCAGATACTCCCTGCACATCAGAGAAAGAATGGAAATCATACGTTTTCATTATTCCCCTCAGAGCCCAGTGTTCAGCTCAGTGTTGTGTTGAAGGGCTGTGAGTCAGCAGTGGGAGGTGTTGGTGGTGTTGGTGGTGGTGGGGGTGGGGGTGGTGGGGGTATCTGACTTTAATGGATCACAGAGCTCAACTTACTGCTGCTGTCACCTCATTTAAATCTACAGAGTCACTCTGCTGGAGCAACTTCAGCTCCACTGCATGTTCCCATCTTGTTGTTCATGGTCGTGTTGTATTTTTACGTGTGTGTGTGTGTGTGTGTGTGTGGTTCTGTTCATGCATACCAATGTGGACACACCAATCAAAAGCAATGAGGTTTTTTGTGTGTGTGTGTTATGAGTGAATGTCTGCACTGTACACACATAGATATGGGAGACGTTAGGTGTGTATGTGTGTGTGTGTGTGTGTGTGTGAGTGTGTGTGTGTGTGAGTCACAGACAATCTTTACTGGTTTAGCTCTAATAGGATCTCAGGAGCAGCTGTCGATTCATCCCAACAGCCTCTCACTTTTACATTCTCCTCTCCTCTTGCCTCACCTCCTGTCCTTCTGTCCTCTCTCCTTATTTCTCCTTGTTTCCTCTCCTCTCCATTTGTCTCCTATCTTTTCCCCCTTCTCTTCTGCCCTTTCTTCCCCTTCTCTCCTCTCCTCTCCTGTTTTCCTCTCCTTCTTTTCCACTCCATTCTGACATTTTCTTTCTTTCATGCCTCTTTTTTCAGCCGTCCTATTCTTCCTCCATCCCAAACTCGGTCAATGACATTCCTCTTCCTCTCTTTTCTCTCTCTCTCTCTCTCTTACTCTACCTCCTTGTTTTCCCTCCATCTCTCACTCTTTCTCCTCTTCACCTCACAGGAAATGAGATTCTGGCTTATTGGCTTATTTTCACCTGTCCCCAGTTTGACCTTTGCATGTCTCACACACACACAGACACACACACACCTGGCCACCCACTAACACAAACACAACACACACACACATACCCTCATCAGACACACACTCATGTCAGCTCACTGTTACACACTTAGAAAAGCTCACAGAAGGACAGCCACACACACATGTAGTTACGTTTCCACCAACACACACTCACACCCACACACACAAACACGCTCCACTTCATCCCACTACATTGTTTCACCTCACAAATCACTCTCAATTGGCTCCAGCCAGAGGAACACACAGCCTCTCTAAACTGTTTAATAACGTCATTAATCATTTCGCTTTGACTCCTCGTCGCCACCGCCGGCTCTATAAGTGGCCTGAAAGTGGGTTACGATTTAAGGGGGCCCCAAGCTACGACAGGGGCCCCCGAAAAGCTCTGAATTAATTGGTCTTTCATCTTCTGCTACATGGTCTTGCAGCCTCCGAGAAGCAAGACCCTCATTCCAGATTTCCAATTCCAGCTTTAAACATTGTTCCACAGGCATGACGAGAACATTTCAATCATGTGTCAAGATAAACAACAGAAGACGTTCCATAAATGGAGATATCCAACATTTGACACGCAGCCTCACAAAATGACTAATGCTGGAGTAAAATTAGTCAAATAGAAGTGGGTCACGTATCACATTCGCTCCTCTACCACTAATTAAATGTGTGCAATGCAACAGTGGTTTAACCTACAGCGAGTTCACACACACATTTCCTGTTCTTATCAGAGGGTTTTTCTTTCCTGCTTGTGAACAGGAAGTGATGAGTCCCAGTTTTATATTCCACATGTGCCGTCACTTTCCCCCCAGTGTTTGAATGAAACCCTTTTACCTTACTTTAATCACTTCTGGTGCAGATACCAACACTTTGTAAAATATACCCAGAGTATATGAGTCAGAATGAATCAGAAGTCTGTGAAGTGCTCAGAACAAAATGGATATTTGAACACGTACAGTTCAGTGATAACTGTTGAGGATCCTGAGCTTTTCTCTGTTTGAAAGCCCTAGAGCAGCTGCTGAACGAACCTCATGGTGAGATTATTTTTTCAGTTGCTGACAAGAATAAATCTAAAGTTCAGCCCTGCATCCTGACCACCTGGATCCCTGTCAGGTGCGGAAACTGCAACGTCTCTGACTGGAAGACAGTGAACGCTGCAGAAAAGATTATCAGTTCTTCTCAGTAAAACTCAGGGAGCATCGTGGTGCACCTGCAAGGCCCTGCACTTTGAGAAAGAGCCCACCCTCCACCCCGGAAGGGTAGAAACAGAAGAAGAATGACAACAGCTGCTCTGACTGTGGGTCTGGAGCGGATCCCGGATCAGCTGGGGCACCTGCTCATCAGTGAGGACGGAGTTCTGGCTTCTGCAGGTGAGCAGGACTTTGTTTCCATGGTGACAGCTTCTGGTCAAAAAAGGTTTTGTGGTCAGACGTCAGAACAACCAGCAGGAGCCAATCAGAAGTCAGGTGGTTTGAAGAAGATGATGGTGATAAAGCTCAGAGGTCAACAGTTTGCCATCACAGTGATCTGCAGCTGATTTCTGATCAGTTTTTGACTCTGATGAACTCGGCTTGTGTCTGGTGTTTGTTGTTTTTGTTTGTGTCAATAAGAAGATTTATGATCTTAAAAAAAAAAAAAAAAAAAAAAAAAGGAAAACGAGAAGGACCTCAATCTAAACTTCAGAAACCTGTGGGTGACGTCACAGACACGTTTACAGACAACACCATAGACCTGCATCCACTACATGCTAATGTAAGAGTGCCCACTCGTAGCCTTAAGACTGGCTAATGTTTACATGTATATGTAAACTTTTAATTTTACTCTAATTATTTTAATGAACATACTGTATCTGCAAAGTCTCAAAAAGTTCATACTGAATGTATCTGCACAACCTTCCCTGTTTTCACTGCAATATCTGCTTTTACAATAAAATATCGTCTTATAACAACTAATGTATAAACATTATGAACATTTAACTAAAACTATGATATTTCACTTTGCTGGGACTCTGGATGTGACCTGTGCAAGTTACATAAGTATCACTTCCTACTTTTTTATAAACTTTAACTTTTCCTATTTAGAAAAATTTTAGTATATTTTAGTATATAAATGTAGTTTAGTGTTCAGTGTTGCTCAAGTTAAACGCTGTTGTACCAGATGCAACAGAATCTATTTGCTTTAGCTCCAAAAGACTCCAGCTGTTCAAAAAAGAAAATTTGAAAACTTCCAAGCTGTCTTGAAGCACAAAGTCATTAAGTTTTTACCACAAGATTTATAGTCTCAGTAGCTATAATTTCACTTCTTCTAATGTGTGTCTGGTGGCAATTCTGAAAATGATTGTTCCATTAAGAAGATATTAAAGCTTAAACTAGTTTATGTTTTGGGGGCTGCGCCTTGACTGACGTGACTCCCAACACTGTGGGGGCTGATAAATCTCCACCGCAGCTCCAGATCCAGACTCCATCTTCATGTCCAGGTTTGAATCTTTAGTTTCCAAATGACCAACAAGATGCAGCGACTGCAGACCACATCAAGCTTCAAAGGCCTTCAGAGACAGTGGGGGGGGGATCACTGAGTCTGTTGCAGATACACAGTGTGGTACGACACTGGGGAAAACCTTCTGTTGCAAAAGGAAGTAATTAATTTTGCATTACAGGCAGAACAAGCCACACTTAGTTTCCAGGAAACACAGCAGGGCTGGTTGTTAACACGAGCAGAAGATAGCCAGAACTGAAAAGAAAGAAATGCTGCGTCCCAGTTCAGGGACTGAAGTCCTCCATCATGCTGGCAGAATGAGACCCGTCCCAGAGTGACAGCTCAGCGAGACGCAGACCTCTTTTGTCCACATTAGACGACACAATGTGTGTGTCTTCTGTAATCAAATGATGATGATCCTCATAAAGCTTTTAAGACTATGAGAACAAGTGGTCATTTGTCACTGATAAATATATATGACTTGAATTACAGCATGTTAATAATGTCGCCCACTTTTTGTTCTTGTTAGACTGAAGCTCTATGGATGTAATATTTACTTTTAACCTGCCACAGTGTTTGTTTATTACATCACAGATCTTCCTATAATGAGGGACATATTAGTCACATCATCTCAGCAGAACAGACATCATATTGTTGGCTGGACTGCAACAGCGGGGCCAGCCCTGTGATCATGAATGTCCCTGACTGACTGACTGACTGACCGACCGACCAACTGACTGACTGACCGACCGACTGATGATATTTCCACCACTGGTCAGTGGAGTGCTGAGCTGCAGCCTACCGAGCCGATCCGGTTTCCTGCCTGCTCAGAAACTGCAGGGAAGCGGAGGAGCGCTTCCAATACACTGAGCCTCGCCTCCATTACAGCAAATAAACTACTTTCATTGTATCATTATTACTGAAGGAGGCAGAGGAAGAACTAAACATAAGACACACCCAGCAGAGAGAGGGAGAGTGGGAGGGAGAGAGAGAAGTCATCGGTAACGAGGCTTCGTACTAACGACTATGACCAACTCTACGTATCAAACTGAGGGAGTTAGACATAAAGATTTTGATTGTGATTTTGTCAGACAACGTCGTGGTTATAAAATCAGGATTTGACCATAGACGGTCCAAACATATAGTAGCTTTAGATCTGGGTCCAGATGCATAAATGATACGTACGAACAAAAACGCCATTGCGTACGACATTTGCCGCACATAAATTGGTATTTGTAAACACATTCCTTCGACCATGTGAACACAGTTTTCCAACACGATCCAAGTTACAGTGAAGTGAAAATACTAAATAAGCTGAGACACGTCATTTAACATAAAATAAAACCAACTTCACAGAGCTTCATTTGTTATCATCATTATAGGTTTTGCCATTTAGACACATAACAATTTTACAATTCATAAACAGAAATAATTATGTATGTGCTCAGTGTTTCCTTCAGCATCGTTTAATTTCCTTATTATTTATTGTGAGTCATTCTGTAACTGTTCTATACTATTTAAATATTTACTCATCACAGTGTTAGAGCCTGTCTGGAGTATTACCATTAAGACTCTCTACTCCCAATAAATGGAGTTCAGAGTAAAACAAGACTTTACATTAGAATGATTGTACTAAAGTAAACTGATGCATGTTTTTACCTCCCATCTGTAAGAGCCTCAATTTAACAATCTGTGAAGGGAGTTTCTTCATCCATTTATGGCTAATTGTGGGAGTGGAAATGAGGCTCCTTCACGTGTGACACATCTCTTAATGAGTGAGATTTATAAAGCGGAGCCATGTGAACACACGGCTTTATAATTCGGACAAAAAGAATACGTATGCATGAGTTTTATGCATCTGAACCCTGGTCTTGTTTGACTAATATGAATTCTGCTGCAGGTGCAGAAAGACCACATTAATGAGCGTTTACATCAAAGAGCACTGATCAAATTAGGGTGTGGATAAAATGGACTCAAGGATTACCACCACTGAAGTTGATGACACAGATAAAGACTTTCTTGCACTAAACTCTTCCATTATATTTAGGGGAGTATTGGGGGCATCCTGGGGGCCTAGGGGTTTAAGATCCTGGCCAAATAAATGCAACATCTTTGGTTCAAGTCTGGTTTGTGACCTTTGTAACTTTCCATCGCTCCTACAGCTCCCCTCGTTTCCTGTCATCTTTCTACTGTCACATCAAATAAATGCAAAAATGCCTGAAAACATCAAAAATAAAAAAGGGATTATCTGGCATCCCTGCACCACTGAACCACACCGAGGAGTGTCAATATGGATGAGACAGACAGCCATTTGCATCAGCTCCGTCGATCCAACGGGAGGCTCCAGCAGCAGCAGATCCTCAGGAGAGTTCACAGCTCTGCTCAGCACATCCCGAGAGTCTGTCTCTACAGGCTCTGATTTAGGGAGCCGCTTTCCTGTGAGGCGGAAACATGGCGCTCTAGTGTAGGGGGACATCAGCAAATTAGCAAGACAAAGAAACCCAAGGCTAAACATGTTAAAAAGAATTAATAATTTAAAGGGCGAAGCCTCCCTCAAATACACTCTCTTATCATCAATCTGTGATGTTCAGCTCAGCCCATGAGCTACTCTGCAATAAATGGTTGTCATTTTTGCTGAACCAACTTGCCTCAGGAACATCGGCATCATCTTCTGCTGCTTCAGTCGCTGATCTCCTCTACACAACACACACTGAAAGATATGAACACACCAGTAGCTTTTTACCTACTCACATGTGTTGATTCATTACATAAATAATGTTTGACTTAAGGGAGATTTATTTAGTCGCACAAAACTCACAAAATTTGCGACTTTTGGAGACTTTTTACTCGGAGTCCTCCAGAGACAGATTGATGACTCTGGGACAGAGTTGCAGTTGGACAGAGAGGGTGAAACAGAGATGAAATAGACGGAGAGAATGGAAAAAGTGAATGAACATAATGGAACAATCCCAGTCTGTGTCCAGTCAGCCCTGGTTGGTTAGCGCTCTCTGTTTGGGGCCTGTTAAGGTGCAGCCTGATAGCTGTAGGGACGCCCGAGTCTCTGTGGCAATTATCTGTCAGTCTCCTGCAGGATGAGCTGCTCAGACTCTGGAGCCGCTGCAGAACTGTTGCAGCGGAGTGGTTCGGAGCTGCAAACAACTCAAGCTCAATCTGCTCAGAGGGACAAGATAGCATTTAGTATGCGCAGCACCAACAACCATGCATCGCCAAAGTGTCTTCTTCAGGAGGATTCAGATAAAGTAGTTGTAGTGGAGTCTTCACTGACGGTTGTATTCTTCAGACAGCTGCGGCTCACAGCTCGGCCTATAGTAGATGTTTTCTGCAGGGTGAGAAAATGGCATCAGATAATTGTGATAAAAAGTGATTAGCATACATATCATCACCATCCAGCTTTTACAGGGACTCAGAGGAGCTGGGTGTTTTTTGCCACACATAACTTCTGTTAATCACTCTGCTGCTTTTCACACCAACGACTGACACAAACAATTGTTTTCATTTTGTGTCTGTTTCGACACATACCTTTCTTTGTATGTTGTTTCCTGTGTTATTTTGAACATTTATGGCACTTTTAGTCATATGGATTTTAGCTCTCCAACCAATCAGAGAGCTTGTTACATCCCATGGCCGACTGGGATTGTTTTTGCCTGGTTTTACCAGCTCTGAAACCTCAGAGTGTCCTGGTAAGGCTAATTCAAATGTGAGTAGCCTATTAATTCATGAATTAATAAATGTATTTCTAAATGGTAAATAAACCATTTTTGAGTTGTTAAGTGTTTTGTTATTGCGCAAGTTAGAATGCATGGTTAGAGGTAGATACGCATGCCAGAATGTGATATTATTTACAGACGCACGCAGTGGCTGACGGGCTTGAAGTTGGAGTGGAGTAAGCAAATAAGGTGAAATGAGCGACACCGCAGGAAAAGCAGAACGCAGCTCGGAGGACGAAGATATCGTCGATGAGAGAGGACACTCAACTTCAGTAGTTTGGAGATATTTTTGTTATTTACAGTCTGACAAAAAAAACAGAGCAATGTGCACTGCACACGGTGCCGGAGATACGTTCCATCAAAAACAGGCAACACCACAAACCTGTTTCATCATTTGAAACAATATCACCCGTTTTTAATTACAGGCCCAAACGAGTGTTAGTGGACCCTCAACAAGCGCCAGGCCAGTACCCAGCGCACATCTTCTTCGTCTATTTTTTTATTTTTATTTTGCAGTTTAATCATGTTACATGTGTGCTGTATCACACTGCACAACTTCATTTTCTATTCACTTTGTTGAGTAAAAAGGACTGAAAAGGATTTTGATTTTAATCATGCATATTTTATCATATTTTGAATGTTCCTCAGAGGTTTTAAATGTTCTGCTGTTTTGCAAGTGTTTGTCATGTTCTGACTAAAAGGAATATTTGAAAACCACAATTGACTGTCTGGCTTCTTCAACTTTCACTCAGGAGCAAAAAATCTGCCTTTAAACCTGAAAGAAATAACAATGTGGCGTTTATCGCGATAAATATCCATATCGACTGATATGGAATTTTTTATCGTGATAACAGTTGTGGTCATATCGCCCAGCCCTAATTAAATCCCATTTCTGCCAATCAATCCCTCTTAATCATACACACTGGTCCTCTAATGTCTATTAAAATGATGAAATGAAGGAAATGCTTTCTTACTTTTCCTGTGATATCCCTGGTCCTCCATACTTTCACACCTTCACTGGGTAGTGACAGAAGACAGATGACTAAGAAGAGAGAGAAAGTAGGAGAATGACCTTAACAACTGGGCTGTGAAGGCACCACTGTACATTATAATTCAACCTGCATATTATTGGGGATTTTTCTTGCATAGAAGCAGTTGAATCAGCTGAAACACATTTTTGTTTTTTTGTACAGATTAAACAAATATAATATATAATAATAATGTGTTAATTATGAGCTTTAGAGGTGCTCGTGGACAGATTGTGACCTTTGGACAGAGTAACGCTACCTGCTTCTCCCTGTTTCTAGTCTTTATGCTAGGCTAAGCTAACTAGCTGCTGGCTTCAGCATGGAAGCAGTATCTACCTTCTCCTCTAACTATTTCCCAAAACTATTCCTTTAATGTACAGCACATATTCTGGCTGCATCTCCACAAAGTTTTCTTTTTTAAAAGTGTGAATCTCGTCATTACACCTGCATGATGTGTTGTTGTCTTGCTGAAGACTTAAAATAAGCTCCACTGGGTCTCAACCACCTGAGCACTCTCGCTAACTTTAAATGCCACTCTGCCATATTTTTCATTATTTGCAAAGAAAATATATTCTCCCCCATTAATATGTGTCTGTTTGAGACAGTCTGACTGTGACTGAATGGTCCTCATAATATTTCCTTCAGGGCAGACAACAAGGCAGGACTGGATGTTTGTGCTGGGCAAAGATGATCAGTTTAGATATCAGGCTGTTTTCTATTGGACAGGAGCTCCGTATCCTCCTTATATTTAAAAGATTTTGCTGGAGCTCGTGACACCAGAGACGACTGCAAAGAATGCAGCAGTCAGGAAACCAAGAGCACAGACGGTATGAGTCATTCACAGAGCCACCATTTGATAAAGAGACACAGTCTCAGCAGATAGCACCTTCGATGAAGGCAGTGTCTTATTTCTGGCTGACATGTTGGAAGGAAAAAAAAAATTGGTTCTTGAGATAAATAACAATAAATGTCACTCGAATCTGCTTTTTGTGTTTTGTGTTAGGGGAGCAGTACACCTGAAACATCCGGTGCCTCCAGGGATCATGTGTGACAGATAAAAGCAGAGTAAACAGGAAGCAGGATTCAGGGAGAAATGGAACTTAAAGGTTTTTTTTTTTTTTTTAAATAAACAAACCAGACATGAGTGTGATCGGGTTGTTTCCGGTTAGTGGACGCTCAGTCTGCTGTCGCTTATCCACCAGCTTCCCATTAAGTCAGGAGAAAAACCTGGAAGCACAGACGGCGCAGCGTGATGCCATCGAACAAACAAGTGCGATGGCACCGAGCGACCACTCAGGCATGAGGAAAATAGGGACCTTTCAACAATACTTGGTTGTTTTCCACAAATTTAGTTTTCAACAATTCATGAGGGAAGTGTAAGTACAGAAGAGGTACTCCCTAATGGTCCAATTGCATCCGGCAAACAAAGGCAGCGCTGTTCCCCCGAGTGCCTTTGTGTGGTTTCAGCTACATAAGGCATCAATTACTGTCAAAACCATTTCAATGGTAGGTGAACAGTAGCGTCTGATGGATACAACTATTATGATAATATTGTACAGTTAGACTACCTTTTATGCGGTGATTGCTAAAGGATATTCTAGGGAGAAGAAGTCAAGCAGAGAAACGAAAAAGAAAAAGGAAGAAAGTGAGGGAAGGAGGAGGCAAGGAAGTGGGATGATATGTTAATTGCATGGGTTTAAATTTCCATTTTCTCTGAGAAAGCTGGAGAGGACAGATCGCCACATAACATGAGAGAGCGCGAGAGAAAGAGAGAGAGAGAGAGAGAGACAGGAGAGAAGGGGAGACAATGAAATTGAGAAAAATGAGACGGAAATGAAAACATGAAGAGGAAGAAAGAGAGTAAAAGACAAACCTCAGAGACAGAAATGTGCGGGGAGAGAAATACAGAGGCAATAAAGACGATGAGTGACACTTATGCTCCTTTCAAACATGCATTCACTCTGTGAAAGAGATGGCAATAAAAATTATGAGTTCAGTACAAGGAATCATTTTAAATCCATGTTGAAACAGCTGCTGAGGTAGAACTGTATCTGCTTTTATAATACTTTTTCTTTTATTTATTCATTTATTTTTCAATTATTTCTGTCTTTTGTGAATCTGCATTAATAGAATAGAATATGATAATTAAACCCCCTGATTGGTCACAGAGGTCAAAGCTTTTCTGTTACACAGAGAAAGACAGGTCATAGGTCATATTTTGTTTTTAAGAGTTGAGATTATTTGGTCCCATCTATCGCCTGTTTTTCTTTTACCAAAAAAAAATCTTTCCATCTTGCATTTTAAATGACGCTTTGTCTGAATGAATCTTCCTATAACCCGAATCGTGACAGCTTTGATAGCATCAAGTCACTTTTGTTTCATTTGCTGTTGAATGTATGAATTGATTTTTTTGCACGCCTCTAAAATATTCTATTCTAACAGGCTGCATTTTTCTTATATTGTATTGTCTATTTTGGTTGGAGATAATGAGTATTTCTGTTTTATTTCAAGTCAACCTGAATGGAACTGACCTGAATTAAACAGAAACTGAATTGAACTGTGAGGCACCAATTTTGACAGAGATTAGAGACAAATAAGGAAGAGAAGAAGAAAATGTGAAAGACAGAAGAGAAGAACTGAGAGAAAGCCTCTCCTGCACACACACACACACGCCTACTGTGAAGTGCTCATTTTGCTGACCCAGGTCATTCAAGCTTTATCTCCCTACTTTACATGGCGGTTAAACAGAGGTGGGGGTGTGGGTGGGTGGGGGGGCTTTAAAGCTTTATGATAGTTGCTGGTGATGGAAGATCGCAGTGTATTAACAGACATCACCGAGCTGCTGGCGACCAGCTGCTGCGGACTACGGTGGCGTGTGTCAGATAAAGTGGCTCTGTAATTGGACGAGACAGTTTAATGGCTTCGTTGCAGCCATTTTGTGGTCAGCCGGTGAGGACAGGTCAACTCGAGTTCACCGATTAAAACACCTGTGAGCTGAAATGGTGTCACCTGCTGTGACATGGCAGGTGAGCAGACTGAATGTACAAATTCAATTTCAGACCCATAAACTACAAAGACTGTGCTGCTATTGTTTGTGTCTTCTATTCAAAGTCTCTCTCTATCTCCTCCTCCTTGCCCACCGTGCTGTGATGAAAGATTTATGGCTCCCACACACACTCACACACACCTGCACTGATGCATGCGCGAGTGTTCACACAGTTTATCTACCAAGCTTTCACAAACACACACCAAATCTTACATAGCTGCACACACACAACTTTAAGAGTTAATCTGGAACTCCACCGCAAATACACTCACTATACACTTTAATACATACAACCTTCTTTCCTTCCTTCCTTCCTTCCACACTCATTGGCATACAATCTCTTCCTCACAAACACACACATGGATATTTTCTGACACATACAGACGTACACACAGCCATCACTCACTCAGCAGTGCTTCACAGCAGGCGGCTGCCCTGGCAATCTTCTCCAGGCTTCAGACCACAGGTGGTAAACCAAACAATCAGCAGTTCCCACAGAGATATCAGAGCAAACTGTCCTCACGCAGCTCATTTGACTTCCTTGTGACAGTGGAGGAAGGAGGCTTTCTTGCTTTTTCCTTTAGTGACAACTTTAAAACTCAATAATAATGATAACAGCACCAGTGGTCAGTATTAACCGGAGTTTCCTCATTTTGAGGAAAAACTCAATATGAATGGGAAAGCACTCACTGTGAAACAGGACACGATAACTCAGAAATGTGTGAAGGAAAATGCCAAACACTCGCCATATCAGCTTCTAAACTGTGACGATTTGCAGCTTTTCTGTGTTATGATTGTAAATTTCATATTTTTTGCATTTTCAATTATTGTTTACTAATTTCTTATACATTTGTTAATTACTTGAAAAACCAGTAGAGGGAGAGAGTAATTATAAGTAATCACTGGTTGCAGCTCTAATTCTTTGCTTATACAGTCCAAGGTGTGTCAAAAGTGAGTTAGGCACATGAAACTGGTCACATGATGCTCTTGGACCTGCCATGTCAACTGAAGTGAAATCAAAACATCCAGATTCTGTTCCAGAAGAATTTTAATATAAGAAATATCCAGTCTGTTTATAGTGGCCTTAAACGAACACTATGCGATGTCAGACTGCAGTTCTTTATTGCTCAAGTTTACTTTAAACTGAACATGATGAAGAAAGGTGCAGAACTCTATTTTAGAATTTCTTAAATGTTATTGTTGGCCTTTGTAGAGACCATATATTTGTTACAACCATTTTGAAAAACATATATATGTACTGCATATATTGAATATTATATTCTGCCAAACTTATGTCAGAGTCTATCCAGAAACAATATTATTATTCTAACTGAATTAAATCTGAATTTTCAAGCTTTTTGAATTTATGTAATAATGTATTTTTTCTTTTATTTGTAAATTATAAAATGTTGTTCTCTAGACTTGTACCATCTATTTTATAATCTGTTTTTATACATATTTTATATTGTTTTCTTATTATGCTTCATTATTACTTCTATTTTTATGCTTCTTTTATTTCTCTAAACAAATTTGCCTTACCTTGCTTACCAATATACAGCAGGTATTATTACAGGCACCCTCATAATCGATATTGAGTATATAGCCTATATATGCCAGTGCCCTACCCATGTTCAGTTTCTAGTTGATTATTTTAGTTTGATATTCACATTTTGTTTTTATATTTTATCATATCGATCTAAGACAGTGTTTTTTTTACAAATAAGATCAAACTTTTGCATTTTATTTTTGGTATGACTTTAAATGAATCAACATACCAATGGAGTAATGTTAGAAGATTCATTTGTATAAATCTAATACATGGCTTCATACATGCATCATTAAAGCAGTCTTTAATGATGCAGGCCGAAAAAGTTTTGATGACTGATAAGACCTACTGTTATTGTACATTTTGTAAATAAAGTTTATTGCTTACTTTACTCACTCTCGATTGTCCACTTGTCCACTAACTCACTCACTCGGGGGGTAAGTGCAGGCAGCAGTTGATACATTTCAGACAATACTTGGATGTTAAATTGCTATATAATTGTGCACCGGATATTGTAATTATAATCTCTGTAGCATAATCAAAGAAAGACCATTACGCGCCAGGTACTCTCAACAGGTAATAAAACCACTTTAGCCAGCAGCTAACTTTGGCGCCTAACCTGTTAGCAAGATGTTTTCTTCTTCTACGGCACTTTCACGGTCCATGCAGTCCCCGGCAGGATGGCCATTCTGTTTGCTGCCACGGAAACACGATAAAAGTCTGCTAATCAGTTCTCACGTCCTATGAAGCCGGATAACACCTGTTTCTAGTTGAAAACTCTCAGGTAACTTTTGCTCCATGGAGAGTTAGACTTGTGGTTATATTTGGTGTGTAGTTGTTTTAGACTAAAGGGAAACGTTTGGATTTAACGACAATGCAGGCTGTACAGAAATAACCGTTGTGAAAATGGTGCCTGTACTGTATGTGGTTTCTGAAGCAGTGCTCCTTGAAGTTCTGGCTCACGCTATGATGTTTGGAGCAGCGAATAACAGTGAAAAAAATGTGAAATAGATTTCTCCAGGCAATTGAGAACACAGTGTCTTTTCAGCATGGCAACAAAACTAAAGAAAAGTCGTTATAAGTAGTTATGTGCTGTACCTTGTGGGGGTGGGGGGGTGCCAAGCTTGCAGGTGGGCAGCACCAAGAGACGTATTGACGTCAATAGGGCCAGGAAGTAATGTCTTGAACCCCAATGAGGCGTTTCATACCAAAAGGGAAAATTGAATTGGATTTATTTCTATTGTTGTAAACTTTTTGACAAAAACTCAGAAAAGCATAATAGGTCCCCTTTAATATAACTGTTACCCATTTATTTATCAGTTGTAGGGTTTCACTGTGGCTCAGAAGTTGTTTCTTTTACCATCTTAATCCAAAACTTAGTCATAGACCTTTTTCATAGTAACCATTTTGATGTGTTATAACAGAAAAGCACATTAGCAGTATTGTTGATAATATTGACCTATTATCACCTTTCCATTTAGGGTTGCTTAATGGCATGGCTTACTGGGGAACGCTAACTTAAGTTATTTCTTAGACTTTTCTTGTTTGACAAGTCAAAATATAGGCTGTGAATAAAGGCTATTGTTCTTTAGGACATTTGCAGTGTTCAAATCATGTAGGAGTTGCCATAATTACCAGTTTCTAACTAGTAAATACAATTAATGTCAACATGTCCAAATTATGACAAAAATGGCATTTTTCTGAAAGCTATGATATATGCAACTTGGCACTAGATAGCCTGTGTGTGTGTGTGTGTGTGTGTGTGAAAAAGCAGGGAAACACAGAATCTGCTCGCTTGTTTATGATGTTAAAATGCTAATTCAATGGATATGGACACAGTTTTTTTTAAAGCCTCACATCACCAACTCTCTAATCATATTCAGCTTTTTAGTGTTCAGCTTTCGCTTGATGTGAGGGGTCGCTAGCCAAGAACATGACAATCTTTTCTATCAACCCCTTTCATCACATCAAGGAAGTGTTATTTCTGGCAGTGAGTAACAGCAGCAAAATTGAATATTTCAAGTTTTTTTCTTATCAAGTCGCTTCCTCTGCAATAGTTTCTCCTCTCATTTCCTTTGCCGGATTCAGGAAGATGAAGATGTTAAGTATGTCTTCAAGTGTAGCCTGTTGTACAACTTTTTTATTAATTGGTAATTATTTTCATTTATTATTTTTTTAAAGTATATTTTTTTGGGCTTATATTGGACAGGATAGTACAGAGAGACAGGAAATGGGGAGGCAGAGAGGGGGAATGACATGCAGCAAAGGCCGTCCGATGCGGGACTCGAGCCGGGGCCAACTGCAGCGAGGACTGTAGCCTCTACACATGGGGCGCCTGCTTAGACCTCTACGCCACACGGCGCCCCATTAATTGGTAATTATTAACTGAGGTGATTTGTCTTAATTTCTGAATCTCTCCCAGACTACAGAATACTGTAATGAAGCTGTGTTTATGTGTTCAAAGTATGTTTGAAAGAGGGTACTGTTCTGTTGTAAAGCACAGATTTACCTGAAGCATTAACAGTATATACATCTTTATTTATTTATGTAGTTCTGTGCTGAATCTTCTGAGAAACCTGAGTCAACACCAGAGGATGAAGAACTCATACAGAACCTGATGGACTTTTCTCTGCTGAGGGTAGGTTTGACAAGTTTTGTTTGGGGAAAAATGAGTCCTCTTGGCATGTATGTGATGAATTGTGGGAATGCACTTAAACCTGTATTCAGATCTCCACATTAATTGTTAATGAGACTAGAGGTGCCAAAAATGCGAGGTTATCTGGCAAAATAGGTGTCTCAGTTGTGCTGCAAATATGTGCAAGGGTGCATTACTGATACTGCAACACTTTTGAATGTTGAAGGCATAATTCCTCTGTTTGCATTGATCGTCAAGATGCCTTCAAGATGCCTTCAAGATGCCGTAAATACCTTGTTTATTGACTAGAAACTGCTATCTGTAAACTCATTGATCTATTACTCAAATAGGATTTCATATTTTGTCTTTTACTTATTTTCTTGGAAACCTGAAGCAAACATACCCACACCAGCACTTATCCTTTTAATGTAATACAGTTTTGGTCCTGAACACCTGGTAATCCTGAACACTGAGCTGAAGCAGTAGAGTAATGGCAGATAAACTTTTCCCTCAGACATGGGAAAGATTGTAAGTACTCTGTGGTGCACATTGATACAAAAAAGTGGTAAAGGGGTTATGGGACAAGGCCACTCTTTTTTGTTAAACTACCTTTGTGAAACATGCAGCTGAATGAAAGGTTCATGTCTGTCCTCAGGCGGTTGTTGACTGGCATTTTGGGCAAATGTAGGTACAAGCAACAGAAGATAAGGCAGGCTGGTGGTGAGTGAGTTGTCCAAAAGGAAAAATTACACACTAAATGTCTTCTGGACGGCACTGAATGTTCCAGATTGATTATGCTCCACATAACAGTTTATAGAGTATCCGAGGGGGATTTCCCCTTTATCTCCTTTCTGCATCTAAAATAAAAGCTGATGTCTGCTTTAGCTAACGGCTCTGTATCCTCACTGGTGGATTGTGTAGCCTCTGGAAAGCTAAAACCCTTTAAACACAATACCAGTTAATTGGCTGTGTGCTCTAATACTGTTGCAAAGGCTATTTTTACGTCTTAGTGGTTTTGAATGGGACTGTGTGGGTGAGACTGTGGTTGTGTTTCCAAGTACACATGAAAGTGTGCTGACAATAAATAGCACACTTTCTCTTCATCTCCTGTGTATCTGTGTGTGTGCACCATGTCAATGACAGACAAATATTTTTTGGTGTTACTCGCATATCAGTGCCAAAGCTGATAACAAATCATTATATGATAATAAAATCTGATCACAGTAATTGCTCAGCCTGCTTTCATTCATTACAGTCGGTGGGTTGAGACACCGAATCTTGAGTCAAAGTACAGGCACACTGCAAAAAAATCTGCCACTGCAAAAAACTTGTGTACTGTAGTATCCAGTACAAAAATATAAAGTTAAAAAGTATAAAATGATTTCATCTTCAGGATTTTATGAAACTAATGAAAGAATTCGAAACTTTCAAAGATATATATTTTAAGTGCTTTATTTACACTGTTAATGTTCAAGCCATGTGTGAGTCTAGTTACGTGTTGTAAGGCCCTGGGCCCCACTGCTCACCACTGCATGACGGCCACCTTGCTGAACTACTGCTGCTCGCATCAATGCTACTGCCAGCATGCTCTTTCTACACTGAGTTTGCCTTTGATAATGGCCATTAATAATAGAATGTTTGATTTCATTAACATTTCATTTGAATATAAAATTAATTTATATTTAGTTTAGACAGGAAAATAGGAGAGAGAGCACAAGAGAGCGACAGAGATAGGGACAATGCAGTGGAAAACTACAGCCTTTCACCTAGTGCTTGACAAAATAGAATCAAAGCATGTTTCCTCCACTTCATCATTTAATAACATGCAGTTGCTAAAATGTTTTTCATTTTTATCACGTCTGTATCATGTTCAGATGCAGCCTCGACACTGAAACTTTAGTGACAGGTGTCAATGTCATGTAATTTTGCTGCTGTGATGTTAATGTGACTATCAACAGACCTTCTCGCTGTCTATTTTTACTGTGAAGCATCTGACTCACAGGTGAAAAAAAGGCTCTATGCTGAAACATGATGATGTGCTGCTTTAGAGAGGCACACATTTCACACATGCATAATGGTGCACAGGTGAGGTAAGCAGTGTAGCCCAGGAATAAGTCCTTGAATCTGAGAAATCTGTCTGAGCTCAAGTGAAAACTTTAAATTTAATTTTGTTAACATTTCGTTAACGTAATACTCTGATATCATGGAAATGAACTGTCTTACCGAGAGTGATTTCATCAGCGCATGTTCAATACAGTGGTATAGGTTTTCACGGCTCGACTCGGTTCTGCCAGACCGGGTCCAAATTGTTTTCAGTTTTGGGTGCTGTTCTTTTTCCGTGGGTCGCTGGTCTGTGTGTCAGCAGATGAATCTGAGTGAACTTGAGTGGAAAGACATGTGAACTATGAAGTTCAGGAAAAATGCTTATTAATTGGCAGTAGATCATGCTGTTGCCCGTACTGTTGCTCTCTCTCTGTGTTTGGGTCTGTTCCTGTTTGTTCTTGCATCTCTTGTGGATCGTTCCCAAACATTTGGCCCTGGTATACAGGGTAAATCCATGACATGGTCAGCCTCGTTTAGCAAATGACTGAAACGCAATCAAAGGTGCATTACAAAAACATAGCTGTTTATTTATGTTTCGTGCTGGATGTGTGGAAGCGCTTTTACGAGTTCCAGAAGGCAATGAGTGAGGATTGAAATAGAATCTATGTATTTAACCACATTATGTGAAAACTACAGACCACACAGATGGTCAGGAATTTCTACGGACATTTTGACATACATATATTTTTTTGCTGTGAATCTGGGGCACCATTTGAATCTATTGTACTCACCATCAATGCAAGATGATTGTAGCTGTATCCCCCTGTGCAGGATCTAGAAACTTTTAAAGTCTCTTTTCGAAAACTGCAGGTAGTGTGTGACTCAAAAGAGGGAGTAGCACTTTAAGATTTTGTTCATACAGCTTTTTTTCACCCTGTGGCTAAAAAAACAGGATTGAAATACCTGAGCAGATAGTTATTGGTGCTTTAAATGGTTCAACCCCCCCCCACTCAGTTCTCATTGGCAGCTCCTAGTTCCTGTTAAGCATGGCTTCTTTTCCATTTAACTCGGGTCACTGCTTTGCACATAGCAGCTTCTCCAGGGACGCCTTTACTGCAACAATGAACACAGTCTCTCATGTATTTAGTTCAAGCTTTTAACAGGATGCGAGCTAATTGGTGATTATAAAATCAAAGTACATCAATCCTATATTTGCATCCTTACAGAGAATGCCCTTGCCAAGTTCTCAACTTGTCAGTATTGCCTCAACAGAAATCCTCTTTACAGTTTCAGATTGCTGTTTTTAATTTGTATTCCGCTATCAAAAATCACACATCTGTTCATTTTACCTACAATACTGGCTCTGTATCAAAAATTCTAGATGCTATTTGGACACAATATGTTAAAGTGTCTCATTTGTTTTTGTGGCCAAGTCATCAGTTGCTGCAGTTGGCAAGTAAACAAGAGAGAATTATCTGCTCTCTGTTTTGTAACATCACATATGGTGGAAAATACAAGAATACAAATTGCGCTAACTGTGGTGAAACTTTTTTTGTATAATCTCTGGACACTTAATCACAGATATATTAGTAGGTCTGATGTCTTACTGCTCATAATTGCAATAGATTTTTTTTAAAGCCCCTTTTATCCCTTGATCCTAAATTTTATTGCCTCTAATGATGAAAGACTGTAGAGCTGTTGCTCTGCCTTTGTGTTAAGTCTAAGGCTGTAGAAAAAATGTAAATGTGGAAAAAAAATTCATTTCAAATGTGCTGACCCCTGCTTAAGATCTTGTGGTACCAAATTAATAAGTATTAAAATATGTTTTGGAGATGACAGTGGATGACACTGATGTGTCACCTTCTATTTCTCTTCCCACACAACGACATGAAGGCGGCCCAAGAAAAAAAGGTTTTTATCTGACACCTGTTTGTGACTCACAGCAGCTGGTGATGAGGTAAAATCAATATCGCAGTTCTCCTTCAGTCTCTCTGCAACGACACCATCCAGTAGTGTTTATTTACTCTCGACTTAACAATGCAGAGCAGTTAATGAAGTGCACTGCTGCACGACTTTCTTCAGGGAGTATTAATTATAGATAATGGTTTCATATACTACTGTACATAGCTCTGTGCCTGCAGTCTGCTGTTGCTCTTGACTTCTTGAGAGAAATAAAATAGGTGTAGTGTTAACTGAGAGTACAGCAGTGTTAAAGAAGCTGCAGTGAAAAACAAAAAAGACAAATAAACAAAGCTGACAAATATAACAAATAATATATGATTTAATTTAATACACAAACTGAGAGTATAATTAAACAGACTCTGCCTCTCAGTTGTATTTTATTAGAAATGTACTTTTTGATACAAAGCAGGAATAGAGTTCTGCTTTTAAGAGAAAAGGAACTTCCACTTTTTTACTTTCTGGATGATGAATCCCTTTTAATGTCCCCATTCTCTGGCAATTCATAACTTATTAATTATCAAATAACATGGATAAATGAGTAGCATTTGTAGTTTAAGCTTCTCTAATGTGGAGATTTGCTGTTATTCTCTCTTTTGTATCACTGTGAACTAAAAATCTATGGATTGAAGATGCCATCTTAGGTTCTGGGAACCTCTGATGGGCCTTAATTGATGAGTGGGAACTATTTTTTGAATGATCTATAGATCAGTTGCAAACAAGACTAGGTCAAAAACAGGTACGTGGCTGGACGCATGATCCATGTATGGTGGAACAGTTGTAAACAATTGCATTGTATTTGCATCCTGCCTAGTGTCAGTCAGTTCCAGCCCTTTATCTGTTTGCTTTTCTCCTCCTCTCTGTGCTCAAAGACGCAGTATTTTATTATAGCCGAATTTCCGATAATCTCATTTACATGTTTTTCTGTTTCTGTCGTCAGACAACTGAACAAGTATGAAATAGTCACTTTGTAGTTATTTCTATTATATTATTATTTATTTGGTTGAAGATGGCTGTGCTATGAATTGATTTTGAAAGCGCAATGATCAATGGGGAATCATCAACACCTGGCTGGCTCAGCTGACCAATGGCGTAAATGAAACTGGTCTGAGTGGAGGAGGGATACAACCATGAGGAGGTAATTCTAGTTTAATGGATGTATCTGAGTCATGTGTACCTTAGTGTTTTCATGAGCTACCTCCCTCTACACTGTGATACAGTGTAGATACAGTGATAGTGTAGAGGTCTATCTTTTATAGTTTTATCTTTTATATTGCAACTTTTCCACACAGCCAAGCAAACACTTTTGCATCAGTTAAGTTTGTTGAATTTCCACTCAGGCGTATTTTCTGCACAAAATGAAAATGTGTGTAAAAACAGGAGGATGGAAACACACTTGATGATGAGGATGAAAACAAGTTTTTGTCTCGTTGTTAAGCTGAGTTGTGTCTCGTTTGTTCTCTTCTTCAGTCATGGCAGTGCTGCAGTAATGTCATGGTGTGGGGGTGGGGGGGTGGGGGGGTGGGGGTGGGGGGGTGGGGGTGGGGGGGGGCAATAAAATAAAATATATAAATGTCGGCTTTAATTTGTTAGTACACTCCTAAAGACTTGGTACTATCGCCTTGGCTCCTCTCTCTCCTCTCTTTGACACATTAACCACAAAATCAGGCCGCCGCCTCCTTCCGCAGGCAGAAAATCCAGCGCGTTCGTATTCTTCTTCAATTTCAGATGGCTCTGCCTGATGCTTGGATTACAATTCAGCGCCGCTACATAGCTGTGGTGGTGTACAGCCGCAATTGCAGCTACAATCGTCAAATCCACCGAGAAAACAAGTAGGCCTACTAGAATTTTGTCAGGAGAAGGCGGTGGCACAAAATGTGACAGAGGCAGCCGCCTCCCAATTCTCTATGCAGGAAAACCCTGCTTACTGAGTAGATGCAGAGAGAGATTGGCCTCTTGCTTGCGGGGCATTACAGGCAACTCTCTTCGATGGAGAGTAGCTAAGCTTTGCCCAAAAAGTTGCTAGGTTTGTTGCTAGGTGCTTTTGTGAAAAAAAGTTGTTAATTAAGTCTGAGAAGTCAGTAAATCTAGTGAAAAATGTGCTAAGTTGGCAACCCTAATAGAAACTGTTTGCCCCAATTTATTTTGAAAGAGCAACGACCAATGGGGGATCGTCAACACTCGATTGGCCGACCAATGGTGTAACCTTATCGTTCAGTCATGCAGCAGTCGTCTGACAGATAGTGTGACTTGATAGCTCACTCAGTCACTCAGTCTGTCGTGGATATATGGTCCAGCTAAAAATTTATAAATTAATTTATAATTAAAATAGCTACTAGTTGCAGCCATATATGAAAATTAAACATAAAACTTTTGGCTAAAGATAAAAACATTGTTTTACGCAAAGTAATTATAGGAAATGTGTCTTTTTCTTTTCTTTTTTTTTTAGGAATACCAGTATCAAAACCACTGCTGGTGTGAGTTGCAGTCAGGGTGTCTCCACTGTTGTCTCATTTGTAGATGGTAATTATACCAAGTGTTTATAATTACTTTGACAATGATACATCGATGTTTAAAATACACCTTTAACATTTTATCCACCAGGGAAAGTTATTCAAGGCGCACATGTTTTTTATCAGCCACGGCTCGTTTCACATTCATGCAGCTACTTTGCATTCACTCACACCTGGCCCATGCGACCAGTCCTGAACAGCTGGCTGCTGGGACAGTGAGTTGGTTCAGATGCACCTCTGTGGTAGCTGCTGAGGGAGGAGATGACCTTGAAATGTCTCCTTGCATTACTCTTCCCCTGCGTTACAAGCAACGTGTGGAATAACTCCATGGCAGAATCAGCACACACCTGTTTACAAGTCGCAGCACCGGCACAGATAAATGAAATCAATACCCCGGCTCCCGAGCAGTTTCTCTGTCGCACCGCCATCCGCAAGGTTTCTATTACTTCAGATCTTTACAGTGTAGAACTGATTATGAAGCACGGTGCAGATCTGCTTACTTGAAAGATTGGTAATTATGGGTAGCAGAGTGTGGTATTGGAGGAGTGCAGTTACTATAAGACATTAACCATCTTTTGAAATTGTTACAGTAAGCAGAGAGGAAGCACCATGCCTCATAATCAATGCTCGTCATAAGAGCTGGGAATGGCAGGGAGGGGCTTCACAGAAACATCTTGAATATAATCCACAACACAAAGGAAAAGAGCCACAAGATTAATACATTTTACTTCTGTATTGCCTTTTGAAGTACTCAAGCACTTTACATAAAGCAAGAGTTTGTATAATGGAACACTGGCTTACTGTAGTTATAGATCTGTTTAAACGTTTTTAAACAGATACTCATCAGATACTAATCCGTGCAAGTTTCAGTCAGCTATCTTTGTTCAAATATATAGAAGATTAGATAATCGATTAGGCAGAAATAACCCTGACACATTATGGTATTTCTGCGCCTTTGTGTTTTTATTTCTCCTCCGACAGTCAGAGCTGGAGCCATATTGTTTTCGGGTTGTCCATTCGTCCGTCCAATTCTCAGACACAATATCTCAATAATGCCTTGACAAAACTTCTTCAAATTTGGAACAAACTGTCACTAGGACTCAAGGAAGAACTGTTTAGATTTTGGTGGGTAAAGGTCAAAGGTCATTGTTATTTTGGGCCTCTATGATGGAGTGGAGGCATGTAATAGTGTGTTAGTCGACAGTAGAGGAAGCAGGTGCAGCTACCACAACTTCAGGGTCTATGTCTCTGTCAGTCTTCATAGACCTCATCTTTTATAGTACGCCAACTTTTCCACACAGCCAAGCAAAGACTTTTGCATCAGTTAAAGTTTTGTTGAATTTCCACTCAGGTGTTTTCTGCACAAAATGAAAATGTGTGTAAAAACAGGAGGATGGAAACACACTTGATGATGGGGTAGAAAACAAGTTTTTGTCTTGTTGTTAAGCTGAGTTGTGTCCCGTTTGTTGTTCTCTTCTTCAGTCATGGCAGTGCTGCAGTGATGTCATGGTCTGTAGCACAGTGCAAAATGCACTTATAACAATTTTGATAAGAGAACAGCAACTATGAATCATGATAGGGTGTGTCTGTTTTCTGTAGTGCCAAAGCAAAGCACTGGTTGTGAGACAGATACAAGAAGCAGACTAATGAGACAACAAACAGCAGCGGAACCCCATCAGCACTCTGTATATTTCTCCCAGGTTTTTTCAGTACGCAGCCAAGTGTTCAGAGATGAAAGAGCAGGGGCTGAGGTGCCACTGAAGCCCTGCCTAAAGAGTCTTTTTGTATTATAAGTTGGCTGTGACTTCCGAAGGGGAAAACTAAAGAGTGTACCCTAACTGAACTCTTGCTGTCCTCTGCGTTTCTCACTTAAGTCCTCAGCAGAGAGGCGTTCACCTTTCTCTGCTCTGTATGTGAGGTCCTGTTGCTCTAGCACGTCTCAGTGTGATGTGGAAATATGCAAATTGTCAAGATGGCACTTCACCAGTGCTGCTGAGACAGGTTCCTGTGCATGTGTGCATAGTATGATAGGAAACAATTATGCTGTCTTGCATTGGTGGTTTTTTTAATCGTCCTTCTAACATACTATATTCATAAAACCTATAGAATAGCTACTATTTTTTTTAAATTGACTTGACATTTGAATGGTAATGTGCTGTGGATAAAAAGCTCAACACCACTTGGTATAACTGACAGGTGGCGTCAACGTAACAGAGTGTGAAGGAAGACTTTTCCTTTGTACAGATAACCTGCTGTCAAACTACCAGCTACATTCACAAAAACATATTACTCGTAAATATTTTATGCTGCTTCTCATGTTAAATTAAGCACCTTCAGCTTTTCCTCCTTCCTCCACTGCGTATCTCTCCCGCCCTGCTTTTTTCTCTTAATCCCTCCTGGGACAGAATTAGTATTACTCGAGGAGGTCTGCTGATTTGGTCTTTTTTTACTTATGTACGCTGGAAACTTGACCCAGTGCAGAATGGAGATATCAGGGACTTTTTCTGGCTGACATTCTATAGCAAATGTTAATCAGAATGAGATCCTGCACATATCTGCATCTGATGTTTCACAGCATTTCTCACATTTCATTTATAAGACTCACATACTTAGTGGCACAGAAGGCCAGTATCACTCTTTAGATTATGGGAAATTTAAAAGATCACAGCGGGAAACCTTACAGCTGCAGCAAAAGACACAAATTTTACAGGGAAAAGAGGAGAATGGATGATATAAGCATGTAAACAAAAAAAGAAGATTCATGCTTTTAGATGCAGCTTTTTCTGTGAAAATCCAGGGAAAGGCATGTTAAGCCTCCACAGGCATTTTGACACAAGGGGCCACTTGAGGCAGATGTGCCTGTTTTTACCTGTCGGTGGTCGCTTGATTACATCAGCCCCCCTAGAAAATAATTGCACCGTCCAGATTACTGACTGAAATGACCAGCGTGCACTGGCAACATGTTGGAATTACTAATGCAGACAGAGCTTCAGGAACTCAGTCTCTTAGAGCTTGACATAAATATACACTTTGTGTACCTTATATGTCATTGAAATTAAAACAAGCTAATAAAAAGGTGCTGTATTTAAGATTAGAGATCACATGGAAAGGATGCATGACTATCTGCTTTCTTGAAACTGTAATTGACTTTTATTTCACTTTGGTTGCTAAAAACAACAAACACATCTTCTGACTTCATTCTTATGCAACTATTCCGAATGAGGAAATCCGGTTTAATGACAGTGTTCAGTGGTTTGATGTTTATAGAGTGAAAAGATGTTTCTCAGGGTGGCAGTCTGGCTCAAAGGGAAGTGATACTCTTGATTTTGATTATGTTTATTTAAGAATAACTCAACTCCCTCCCTGAATTGGATGATCGGATGGATTTCTGACATGTCAGAAATGTTGGTTGGCTGTCTTGCAATTTGAGCAATTCTGAGGTTTGCTTTTCCAGAAGGCTGCTGTCAAAATATGCACTATAACGTATATGTATATGTTATATTCGTGAGCTTGTCTCGGTGTTATCTCAGGAGTATTTTAAACGTTGTGGCTAACTGTGACCGTGCTGTGAAAGAAAATAAACAGGGCAGATCATATTGTCTGTACCTTCCCTACCATCTGCAGGTGCTTCCTCTGTTCAAAGAAAAACTTCACAAAGCCTTTTTCTTGTTTGCAATGTTTCTGTGTATGTAGCCACCTTGTTTGAATAAAACAAGTAATGTTAGAAGTTGAATGTATTAAAATGCATAGTGTGAGTTAATACAGGATACAGGTTCATAGAGCGTCTGCCCAATTTTGCCTAAGTGATTTTCCTTATTCTAGTGTCCACACACCCATTTCAAAGGAATATCCACTTGTAAATGTTGGCGTTGGGGAAGAATTTTCACATGTTGGAAACAAACAAACTGTTTAATGATAAAAAAACAAAACATGTTTTGCAAATAAGATGCAAAAAAAAGAAAAACTTATTTATGTTATTTCAGATATGCGTGCTGTGCATACACAGATACTTCTGAAAAAAGAGGATTAGAACATTTCTTACTCAGGCCATTTAAACAGATGCAGGTGTTCTTTGTAAAATGCAGCTCTGAGGAACATTTTGTGTTTGTGTGCAAATGATTATAATGCTTTTCGTAATTTTTCACTTTTTCTCATGAGTACCTTTATCTCACAAAGAAGAAAGAATCAGAATATATTATATTGGCTTTTGTAAGCATTTAGATTATATTACTGAACATTTATGAGTATCATCACAGGATGTGCTCACATCGTCTCATCTTGTCTTTCAATCCATCTCTCTCTCTCTCTTTCTCCCTTTCTTTCTTATTTACTCCCTCAGTCCCCGCTCCAATTCCACCTGAATTCTCTGGCTCACTCGTTTCTCTGTCAAAGTTAATTGTTTTGTGCATTTTCTCGTCTTTCCCTTCATGTCGTCTGTGTGATTGAATCAAGAGGACTTCTCATTGTCACTGCTGTGGGGCTAAACAGGGTACAGGGTGCCAGGGATAAGGATGGCAAGCCAGAGGGCGACTCAGTCTTCCTCATTCCTTCACTCACACACACACACACACACACACACACACGCACGCACACACACACACACCGGAGAAAACATGGATACAAATAGTTCGACACAATATCCACACACGCCTTTGCAGACTCACACACAGTAGTGTGTCAGGAAATGAAAGTGGACTCGCTGTTCCATTACTCTTTGACCTAGGAACCTGTTCTGATTAACGTAGACAATGTGCTACAGAGCTCTACAAAACAATGCCACACACACACACACACACACACACACACACACACACACACACACACACACACAATTGTGCACATACCTCCACCCCGGAAACCCCCACTTTAATCTGTTCTCCAAATGTTGTTTCTTTCCCTGCGGTGCTGAGCCGGTTTTTCTATTTATGGAGGGGTGTTGAGCTGATGTGAGATGATCGGAAAGTGCCTCGCTCCCATTGTTATTCTCCTTGAGGTGTGTGTGTGTGTGTGTGTGTGTGTGTGTGTGTGTGTGTGTACATGTGTGTCTTTCTGTATATGTGTGTGTGTGTGTGTGTGTGTGTGTCTGTCTGTCTGTGTAGATGTCAGCTTGCATATGAGTTAGCTCGCAGGAATGTGTGCATGTGTGTGGACGTGCATACGTGCTTCCTTTCAGGTCTTTCAAGGTGTTGCTGCATCCCTGTGTGTGTGTGTGTGTGTGTGTGTGTGTGAGAGCATGCATGGTGGATGATGGGGTTATAAACAGGAGCCAGCTCATAGAGAGCAGATGTGCCTTCAATTATGAGTAAATGGAGATGCAGGGAGGCACCAGCCTGACTAATCAATGCCTTGAAGTGCGCAACTTTCCTGACAAAGAGGTGTGTGCATGTGTGTGTGTGTGTGTGTGTTGTGTGTGTGCTCGACACAGTTGGTGGGAGTTTGTGACTGTATGCCCACACTTACAGAAAATCTTAAGGGGGTTGCATTCAAGACTAGTGCACTGCTGGACAGACACGCATACACAAAAAGGAGGATTTCCAACAAAAAGAAGTGCTGCTTTTAATTTATATTGCTGCTTTGTGGAATTTCACATTTCTGCACAGCCTCATTCACTGCCTCTCTACTACACTTTCAACCCCAACTGCCTTCCAGACTTACTTTTTTTTACATTGTGTTTTACATTTTAGGAAGACTGTGTTAATTGTTTTGAGGAACTTCTGAGTCCTGTCTGGTCCCATCATGTCTTGCAGGCTCCTTCATCAGGCGTGGATGCTAGCTATGTACCACATGCTATAGCTGCAATGTCCTTGGTTAGAATCCTGTTCTTGAATCCTGACTGTCGTTCCATCATTTGCTCTAAGATGAAGGCATCATTCCAAAGCAAAAAACTCCTCCACAGCGGACTAGCAATAAGTAAAGGTGTCAGCATGTAACATTATGCTGCACTAATTGGCTGTGCTCAGTCACATCTAGTTTTTCACCTTTGAACAGTTCACTTGTCTTTACTGCTGTTGCTCTGCTACGCATGATTATATGTATTCACAGTGAATGACTTACATTAAACATTAAATTTGTTTTCTAAATTTGTAACATGAATTGTTGAGTCTGCTGTAGAGATAGTGCTTGGTTGTCCCTGGGCTGTTAACAGTTTGAGACCCAATGATCAGTTTAGCTTTTATATTCATGCATCTATCTGACTATGAAACAGAAGGTAATGAAAAACACCTACATTACATTTTCAGCTGAATTGATCACAGATATTTGGGATTAAATACCATGAAATTGGGTGTTTTTTTTTTCCCCACTAAGGCTTAAGGCTTCAGGCAAAAAAACTTCATGCTGAAAGTGATTTAATTTTAAAGCAAACCATTATTTATAATTTATTTAACTTATGATTGAGAGAGAAAGCAAACAGACATTGCTTAGTAAATTTGCTTGATATTACAACCTGTAAAGAATGAACTAAAGATACTTTCCATTGTACTTTTAAAGTTTGTTATCTTTTCTTTTGATTGTTGTGATAGATATGGTTTCAAAACCAGAATGAAGAGGATACTCAATTTACAACTAATGGTTGACTAGCTCCCTAAAATACCCAGAATGCACCGCAACATGATGTCCTCATGAAGTCCTAGGCTGTGTGCTATGTTCATCATTTGTTTTGTTTTTGAGTATATTTGAGTATACTAAAAACACAATATTATATTGCACTGCTTTAATATATACTTGTATACACTACTATTACTTTTTTACTACTATACTACTGTAGTATAATACTATATTATACTAATTATTACAAATTACTATATTGAGTACACAAATATTTGAGAAATAAGTAAAGGAAGTTATATTAGCAGGTAGAGGAAATCCAAACATTAGCACATGCACACAGTTTTAAAATCTGCACAGTCCCTGTAGTCCCTGCCCTAAGTATTTAAATTTAAGTTATCAGTGTTTTCCTTCTGCCAGCAAAAAGGGAACAGAGAGCCATGCAGGTTTGTACAAACCAGCAACAGTCTTGTGATGTAAATCAAACTCACAAGGAAAACACTAATTAATGGTAAACAAAGTTCCAGGCGTCAAAATTAACGAAGATATTCACAAGTTGCCGGGTGCTAAGAATGAGGTACGGGAATATGCTCAGGGTAGAGGGGAAGAAAGAGATGGAGACAGAGAGGGAGGCAAAGACAGAGAGGAAAAAAAGACTTAATGGAAAAGAAATAAAATCCACAGGACTGGGGAGGGTAAAAGAAAGAGATATACATCAGAGGAAACTAGAAAACAGGAGCGAAGTGGGAGTAAGAGTATGTGTAGAGGGAGAAAGAGGGAGATGGTGATTCAACAGAAGAAGAAAGGAATCAAATGAGCAATAGAAAACAGCAAAGCAGAGAGAAGGAAAGGTGATGGGGAAAGAGAAGAGACGAGAGAGAGGTATTTCGGGAGGTGTGAGAAGAGAACAGATCATCCCGGGGGCTCTGTGTCTTTCCAGCCCTTTAATGTCTTTAATTAAAGCCAACAGTATTATCTCCGCGCTCCCTTGGAGTGCCATTAGCAAAGCAACACTCTGCTACACAGCCAGCTAATAGAGGAGGGGAAGCGAGCAGGGTAAAATGCCTAATGATGGGAAGAAGCAGTATGAGAGGGACAAACGGATGGGGTGAGGGGAGTTATTGAGGGCGAAGGAACGCTGGAGGTCAGGATGGACGGGTGAGAGGAGTTATTAAGGGTGAAGGAGAGCTGCAGGCCAGGATGGACAGAGGGACACATGGGATGAGGATGATGGAGGGGGAAAAATGGACGGATGGATGAGGAGGAGGGAGGGATGGAGCGATGGGGGGGATTTGTGAGATCTCAACTTCAAAAGGCCAAAGCTGGAGAGGAGACAGGCTGCCGTGGAGAAAGAATTACGGAGCTAAACGTGTGGGCTGACTGATACATGATCACATTATGCCGGCAGCTTGTTTAATCAATCTGACTTCCCCTGTCCCTGGCCACAGGCACGCTCTCTCACATGGCCCTCTGTCAGAGAGGGGGAAGGCATGGGGCTGGAGAAGAGGGACTATGGGGCAGTGTTTGTCTTGTGACATTTAATGCAAAGCAGCAAAATAAAATGTGAGTCTTACATTATTAATTGAGTACCGATAACTCTTAAATCCATGCATTTAATTGTTGCTTCCCAGCTAAAATGTCATTTGTCCATCCATCTATTGCTGATCCGAAGTCAGGTCGCGATGGCAGCAGGTTAAGCGAAGTAGTCATGACCATAGCTGAGAGCTTTGCCTTCTTATCTTCTAGTCCACTGGTCAGAGAGAGTGCCTGTGGACTTTCTTAACATTACAAACATCACAGTTTAATTCGCATTAAGAACAAGTGGTGGAGGTTGACTCAAGGTATTATTTCCATGTACTTCATGTTGATTCTTCCAGCTTGTGAACATGCGACATTAAGAATGTTTTTAAATCAGCTTTACCATATTTCTCAGGCTCATTCACTTGATTGAAGATGACGCAAATAGTCAAAAGTTTTATTGATACCAAAAAAAACTAAAAAGCCTTTCCCTCTATCAGTTTAAATAACACAGTAAAATATACAATATAATATATATTTAACCCTTTGATTGGATGTCAGGAAATCTTTCAGCTCCTGACTACAGTAAATAATGTAAGCAGCAGCTCAGGTTGCCTTCACACATTTCTGTGCTGTATTTAAACTGCTGTCATATCAACATCTGCTCACCATCAAAACATTTGCTCAGGAAGATGTAAGGATGTTGAAGTGCTACAACCAAACCTCGAGGGATACAGTAGTGATAAAGGGTGTAACTTGCATAATCACATCAATTTTTATTTTTACAAAAATATGGAGGGTGAAATAAATGAAAATTATTGGTGACTGAGAACACAGGTGCTGCAAAAAGAGAGTGTTTTAGAGGGATTTTAAAAGTATTTCCAGCAGGAGCCAGGCATCGGCTGTGAACTGCTGGAGGTGTTCCAGGTCATCTATAAGATACCAGAGGTTATACAGGAAATGATGCATTGAGTATAAAACTGCCACCCTTTAAAAGGTTGGCCTGAGGCAACCTCTGCCATTAGTGCAAAATATAATATAATAAAAAAGGCTCAGTAATTCTAAGCCTACAATGAGACACACTTAAAACCAGCAGAGTGTTCAGGTTTTCATATGCAAGACGACAGATCTCCATCTTATTTAAGGAGGTGGTGATGGAAACAAAACAGACAGTTTATTAAACTCTCATACTGAAACATCATCACTAGAGACTACATCATAGCTTATGTTTGAGGAGAAAGAACAGTAGTTTAAATTCATCATAAGTCCTACCTTCCCTCCAGTGGGATGGACTTGAGCTTTGACAGAGTGAAGCTGCAGCCTGAGGAAAAGGCAAAGGGCAAGAACAGGGTTGAGGCTGATGTTTCCTTTGTGTTTCGTGGAGGGACAAAACACATAATGTGTCTGTTAGCATTTTTTCACCGCATGGTACTGACTTAATACTACTCGACTATAGTCACTTTTGGTACCAGGTGCATCTTTTTTCTGATGCACAAAGCTGCATGTCCTGTCTCGGACAACGATGACCCACAATTTCGCCCATTGGAAAACCAAAAAAACATCAAGCACAGTCGAGTTGAGTTGAGCCGGTACCATGCAGTGGAGCAGGCCTATAAGATGGGGCAGATGAAGCAGACATCATTGTGGTAGTATTGGTTTGGGAGAGATTTGTTTAACTGGGCTTTCTGGAAAAGTAAAAGAGAGGGAAGAGGATGGAAGATGGAAGCTGAGGCTGGAGGAGCGTAGCAGAGAGAGGTAACAGAAGCCAGAAAGAATTACTGCTGAAGTGAAAAAGTTGTTTCAGTGTCTTTTCCATGAGGTGACCTCATCTTGATATCAGAGAGCGACTGACCCTTTAACAATTCTTTGACCGGCTTCAACAATGTAATTGAGTTTTTCACATCAATTAAATTACCAATTACTCATAAAGGGCAGTGACATCAGATGTTTTCCTCAGGGGATTGAAAATAAAGCAGCGTTGACGTGTGAGGTATGTGATATTCAGAGTGGCTTGTTCTGTATTTCCAAAGGTGTTTTTTGCCACTTCAAAAATCACAGTCAGGTTTTATATAATTTCTTTGGCCTGATTAGGAAATAATCAAGGGACATAATTTTCACATCAGGGGATCTGTATGTCTATATCTAGCTTTCAAATCTCGGGTTTACGAGTCAGGAAACAAACATCTCCCACTTGTTTTTCCACATAGAGTTACATCATTTTTTTGTTTCATTGTGATATGTGTTTGACCCATTTGATGGTGCTAAGGCAGTGTAGATTCCGCTCGCTTAGCAGGGACAAAATTCAGCCCAAGATGTGATTGTGGTGCTCATGAAGAACAGGGGCTGACCTTCTCACAGCAGGCTGGTGATGAGGCCCTGCCAACATGTGTGTTCTGAGAATCTCCCATCTTGGTCTGACTTGAATATAATGAACTTGCTGATTGTGGCAAAATGTAGGGACCAAATCTGGTGTTTTGAAGCCTCCCTCAGAAGGGATGCTTGTGCCTTTTGAAATTGAAGACTTCGTCCCATTGAGCACATCTCCCTACCAATTCCCCTCAGTTTTAATTTCTACTTACAATTTATTTGATTTATTTAGATACAATAAACCTTTACTTTGTTTGGTTTCTAGCATTTCTTTACTTCCTTTTATTTTAGGGTCATGTCATCTTTTTTATTTCAGAGATATGAAAGTGTGTTATATTTTTATGTCTTGCTGCACTTATTGTCTTTGGATAGTTCAAATTGTAATTGTAAAATGTCGAGATGAGAGTTTTTTCTTGAAGAGTAAGGGAGCTTGGTTTTTTGAGTTTTTAAAGCTGGTGCAAGACATAAAAGTTCAGAGAAGGAAATGGAGAAAGGAGCGCAGTATTCCTCATTTTAGAAAAAATATAAACATTGCCCAAACACCGGAACAGCAGATGATGTCAGAGTTTACAGGTCACCCAACACAGAACCCTTTTTCAGAGGGGTGACATTTTACAACAGAGCCTGGAGGTGGGTAATCACTTGTTCCTGGAGCCGTGCTCACTCGTTCGCTCTCTGAAGGACCCCTCCTCCTCCCCGCTCCTTCAGACAAACACACTGCCACCATCACACAAACGAGCTGAACACATTCACCCAAATCTAAGCAGCTTGACCCTACCCCTAGGCAGAGGTAAAACATAATTCTGGAACGAGTTTCCTTTTAACCCGAATCCCAGTGGGTGAGATGCCAGGATAAGTCTGACCCTCCACTTCACCCTTGGTTGAGTTTGACTGATGGCAGGAACAGTCTTCATTCTGTCCAATGTGATGTGGTTTTACTCCGAGGACAGGGATATATTAAGAGTGACTGTGAACTTACTTTATGAAGTATCTTTTAAGTTCATTTGAGAGACACAGAGACATTAAACCCAGTTATTACGATCTTAATGAAGCCACACACCAGCTCACACATAGATGTTGCTGTTTATTTGTTTGTTTCAGGCCTCTGCAATATATCGTCTCTCTCTGGTGCCTGATGTTGAGGTTCATTGCACAGCCTTGTTCCCAGAGTGACTGAAAAGTTCGTTCTCAACTAACTGCTGGTGCAGCTTTTAATAAACAGAAAAATCCTGCAGGGAAGGTAAGCACTTGCCCATTTTTGATGAAACTTTTTTCTTTTTTTGGGAAAAAGTTTTAAAAGTGTATCGTCTCACGTCACACTCTGAGACTTTTTCAAAAACAGCTTAAAAAATACCACACAGCTGAGCCCACTGTCCTTTAGAGAATTGAGTTTCCACATCCTTTATCTTTACATTCAGATCCTTTTCTCCTTTTGCTTCTCCTCCTCCTCTCTCTCTCCTGTTTCTTCTTCTTAATTGTTAACAGAACAAAACCTTTAACTCTTAACTAAGCATCTGTACTGAGCGACACGGCTGATTGGTCACTCTATTCATCAACAGAAACATAAGGATGTGGCCACTGCACAAAGGTATTTGAAGGTGGGGCTGACATTCTTCAAAGAGAAAACCAGAGACACCAGTGTGTGATCCAGACTGTATTAAAAGACATTTGTAAACAACTCCTTCGGTTCATTTTAAAGTGGTTTGAGTAGTAGCTGACATTTACGACTAAGCGCCACACTGTCAGAAAAAGATGGTGCTGCTCCAAAGATACAATAATGGACTCTCAAATAACCTTCCTGCAGTGACCACATCATGTTAAAACACTCACTCTCTTTTTGCAGCACCTGTGTTCTCGGCCGCCAGTTACTCTTCGTTCACCTGTAAAAATGAGAAGAGCCACTGAGCACATAGGAACAAAGGAATATTTCCGTCCTTTCTGCAAAAAACAAAGACAAGCCAAGCTCCATAGATGCTTTACAGAGCGGTGTCTTTCTGATATGTGTCATTCTTTTTAGCTAATATCAGTTAAATATTGTGTATTGATATATTGAAATTTCACTTAAGTCATCACTTGTCACATTTTGGGTTATGGATGTCACCCTCCTGCTGTTAATAAGAGACTCCGAGGCTACAGTTAGTAATGTTGCTTGGGAAGCTGTCCTTCAAACTAATGCACTTGAGTGCGTGACACGTCGTATTTACCACTTCAGAAGTCTCAACTAGGAGCTTACCAGGATGACTTGAAGGCAGTATTAAACCAAGTAACATGAAATAGATCGGCCCCCTGAAAAAAAAATGCTACAAAAACTACTACAAAAACTTGGCACAGCACATTCCTCTATCTCTGGGCTGTGGATTTGAAATCTTCCATTTCCTGCACTCTGTTTTTCTCTTCATTTCTGTCCAGTCAAATTGAGAAAAGTTAGAACTGATTATATAGGAATAGTTTTCCTCAAATTGAAAATAGATTCGCTGTCCACCCATGTGTGTTAGTTAAAACAACCCCTGAAGTTTGAAGGATCATCGAACACAGCGAGTCAGGCCTCATATATCCATGCCAGCCAGCTGCCAAGCTGCTGGAGTCGGCATTTCCACCTTTATTCTGTTCCAAACAACACAGAAACGTCCATCAAATTGCTCCATATTTCCTGTGGTGGACATCAGAAGTCAGTCTGTGTGCTACCTTACTCCAGCTTGGCTCCAAAACACTTGGAATGAGGTGCACAAGCTGTTTGGAGAGCTGTGATGGATATGTTTGGCTTGTTTTGTGGAGCTGCAAAAGACGGCTTATATAGAAAACATCTGAGATGCAACTACAGGGATTTTGTTTTGCTTTTGAAGAAAAGGTTCTGTGCTATTCAATATAATTTCCAATCGGGCTGCAGGTATGTGCATGATGGACATAGGGATGGAGGAATCTGAGGTCATGTCTTCTGTATTGTTTCTGGGATTGTTTGAAGATTTTAGCAACACTTGACACATGGAGCGTATTTTACAGAGTGATTGCTAACATGCTGATGGGTATAATATTTTCCAAGGTATAACAATTACCTTGTTCATCTTGGTTTAGCATGTTAGTATGCTAACATTTGCTAATTAGCACTGTACACTGTACTGCGATCCAAACTTGCCGTGAGGTTTTTTTAGACACGCTCCAAATTGTCATCAAGCCAAGGAAACGGAGGGATCGGACAGTAAAAATAAACAATATTTATTTCGAAAACAGCTATTGCTACGTTCCATAACAATAGTTAGAAAATAAACAATAAAGCCTACGCCTTCAGATGGACAGGAGAAACAGGAGAATAACATATGGTCTAAAAACTATGTGGCAGTGCTCTGGAAAACTTCCAGATATGGAGTGGGGAGGGGGAAAAATGGGAAAAAGGTAGTGAAGACTCCATATTCTGTTAGATAAACACAAAGCTCAATTCTAATAACAAATTGAATATCTTTTGGGGCAACGTAACATTAACACAATACCTTGACATGAAATATTTGGCTTCAACAAGCACTAAATAAAAAGTACAGCTAAGGATGATGGGAATGTCATAGGTTGTAATATTATTACAATTCAGTCCAAGTGTCTGCAACCAATTTTAATGGCAATTCTTCCAAAACCACAAATGTTGACCTCAAGATAATGATCACCAAAGTCATTGTGATGCATCATCAGGGAACTAAAAATGTCTGTACAGAATTTCATGGGAATCTTTTGAATAGTTGTAAAGATATCTAGTCTGCACAAAAGAGGTGCCAGACATTTCCTTACAGAGCCACGTTCAGCATCGTCAAAAATCCGAAAATTCAAAATTCAAAATCCAATTATCACTAAAAAATTAATAATTTTCCATGATGTTCAGTGTCCGGGGTCAAAGTTTAATGGGTACAGCTCTGGAATGTCAAAGTTGCTTTACTTACTTGACACCAGAATTTTTCTTTGCCCTAATGTGGCACTTTTTTGCTGCTTATTAAGTCACACCAGATGTTCACTTCAGAGTCTTCTGATCATCTCTTGATAGCTCAAGTACCTGATTGTCATATAACCCTGACCCCGTGTGCAGTACAGGTGCTTGTTTTTCCTCTTTCGTCCCCATCCCTGAAAGAGTCTGTGCACATCGGGTCTTTTTTATTTAGGTGCCAAGTTATTTCTCAGAGAAAGAAGTCCTCTCAGAGTGTATTGGTGTCCGTTGATCCCCCCTCATGTAACTAACCCCTCCCTAAACAAACCCATAACCTGGGTTACCTCAGTGGGGACTCCTTACAGTGATTGACAGGTACCTCTTGCCCTCTGTTCCACTGTGTTTAGAGACTGAAAGATTATCTACCAAGTGGCAGCCCCCTTTTGCTCCATCTTTTAACAGGCCCATGCCCTTGTCCATTTGTCCCCTCCCCCACCACCTTCTCCTCCACTATAAAAACATACCAATCTATATCCACACAAATCAAACATACCAATTGTGTGTGGGCGCAAAAGTGTTCATGTGGTGTGTGTGTGTGTGTGTGTGTGTGTGTGTGTGTGTGTGTGTGTGTGTGTGTGTGTGTGTGTGTGTGTGTGTGTGTGTGTGTGTGTGTGTGTGTGTGTGTGTGTGTGTGTGTGTGTGTGTGTGTGTGTGTGTGTGTGTGTGTGCGCAAGTCAGTGCTGGCTCACAGCCTCAAGAATGAGCTGAGGATACTAGAGCGATGGGAGTGCTGCATATAAAATTCATGGGCTGGTTGTGGACAAAATAATTAGGGAGAAAGCTCTCACAGACGTGCTTCCAGCTCTTCTAATGCAGCTAAACAGATTGTGTGTGTGTTTGCTCTTAGGTGCTCTGTGCAGATTTGTGTGTGTATATGTAGAGTTGACTGTGTTAGTGCTAATGCAGGTTCGTCTCGTGGATCAGAGGCATGTTGAAGTAAATAACTCAGTAGGTGTTCGGGCTGGCCGGCCGACACTGAGGTACAAGTTGATTTATATTGCTCTCTGGAATGACAGAGGGAGGGACGGAGCGGCAAAAGGGATGGAGGAAGAGATCAAAGAATGGATATATGGAGGGTTGGAGGGGTGGAAGGGGAGAGGTGAAGGAAGGCAGAGCGGAGAGGTGATTGAAGAGCCAAGGCCAGAGGGACAGCCCAGTCCAATCTGTATACAAGGCAAAAGCATGAATATAGAGAGATGGATGAACGGATGATTTGTGTGTGTGTGTGACGGGAAGGAAATGACTGAGTAAACCAAACATCTCCAGCCAGCGGACAGCTGATGGAACAGTTTTAACTCTTTCTTAAAAGACAGAGAGTGAAACACACTCACACCTGCAGTGCAGCTGCAGTCTGAGCTGAATTGAGCAGCTCGGTACAATACGATCTGGGGGTTCACCCCTCTGCTCGGAGCTTTTCAGCTCTAATTTATGACAGAGATGAGAGAGTGACTTCTTCACTTCCAGCTAATTTTCCAGTCACAAGTTCAGCCAAAGAGTAAATTTCCCCTCAGTGGTTGTTTCATTTAAACACATTTCAGAGGCCTCAAGAGTTAACACTGCCAAAGATTTTAGAGGAAAGAAACATAAAAGAAAAGTCAGAAAATATGAATATAATTTTGTATTGCAGAAATTTTTTTTTCTTTTTTCTTCTATCCTGTTAATCATTTTGCAAACTCTCAGCTTCATCTTGCAACCCCCCGGGGGCATCCCGACCCCTAGGTTGTGTACCACAGGTTTAAGCTACAGTGGCCCCCGGGAGTGAGGAAGCACAAAGTGGTGAGACACGAATTATTGACTGAATTATTCAAAGCCTTTCTAAAGCCTGCTGGCTTGAGATTTTAAGGGAAATGTAAAGGAAAATAACATTTGCTTCTGCATGGTTTCCTCTATGCAGTTGGACAGATCTAGTATAGTGATACTTATACTGTTTGTTTTGTATTGAAAGTAACAAAATTAAAGTATGTGAGTAAACTGTATTTTAATATAGACCACCAGTAGACCTACAGGGCGAATCTCTGCATCAATGTGACTAAGAAAAATACCTTATACAGCACTTGGCTTATGAGTTGATATAAAGTGATCCTGATTTTGTTTACAACATCATTACAGCAGGGGGAATTAATTTACTGAGTTTCCTCTACAGAGCCAAACAGGCCTGGAGCCAGGGCTTACTCATTATTTATGTCACACAAATTCCCTCCAAATTGCATTTATGTGGCCTTTTGCATTTTCTTGCCAAAAGAGATTAACTGTCAGCCATGTGATGGTTTCAAATATATAGGTTTTTTGAAATTTTTTTTTAAGTTTGAGCATGTATGATAATAACGTCAGCATACAGCGGCAGTAAATCTTTGCAGCGTTGGTTGTACAGCTGCAGCTCTGTGAGGTTCCGTTAATATCTGACTGACAAAATGTTAAAAAATCAGCCACAGTTACTATAAAGACCTGAACAACTCTAGGCACTCTTTATTTGGTAATTAAGTAGCATGTAATGAATATGAATCTCTCTCTCAAACTACAATCTCGTTCATTACAGTAGGAACAAGAACGTAACGCCTGACACAAGAAACAGCTGGGCAAAACAAGACAGGTCCGTCGCTGAATGATGAACACATGATCTTTGTTTGTATTATAACCACAGAAGGTAAATCACGCCAAAGAGTGCAGGCAAGTCCGTCATGCTTCTCTAAAGTTACAGGTGAAATTTATTAAGATCGAGGGTCGACAACCACATTAGTTCAGTTCCATTTTCATTTTTTCCGGTCCTTATTGATATTTATACATTGTAAATACACATAGAAATAAAACATATCAATATCGGCTATAAAGGTGTAGAAGCTATAGCTAATTGCACCTACCCTCTCTACATAACGTTACATGAAACGGCAACCTGCTCACTGCTTGCCAATGTATAATCAGAGAGTATAGGAACAAGGAGAGGCAAAAAACGGAAAGACACCATACTACTTACACACAAAAACTGAAGATTAAGCAAGACTAGGAGTTCCAGCGTGTCGTACATACAGAGACCAAAGGAGCAAATAAGAGAAAAGTAAATAAAAAAGACTTTTACTGTTACATTTATTCAACAATAATAATCATATTTCAGTTTTGTATTTATTTATCAACATATTAGAAGCTCTGTGAGGCTGTACTTAGGTACAGTGATGCTTTTCGCTAACATGCTCACAATGACCATGCTAACATACCGATGTTTAGCAGGTATAATATTTACCATGTTGCACAGAAGAGCTGAGACTGATGGGAAAGTCAATAGTGTTGCAGATATCTGGTCATAAACCAAAGAACTGGACAAGTTGAAATGTTGATGTGACGGTGTAGCAAAATGAAAAGTTAAAGAATCACCAAAATTATTACAGACCGGAACGTCTGTGCAGAATGTCATGGCAGTCCATCCAGTGGTTGTTGAGATATTTTAGGGTGTTTTCACACATAAAGTAAGTTTGCTCTGGTCTGATTGAGTTAATGAGTTTGTAAACTTGTAGGTGCATTTTGCTTGTGAACCATAATGCATCATTACAAACCACGTTCGCTCCTCTTATTGGTCAGATTGTCTGGCTGGAGCAGGAAAGTAAACACAGGAAAAAGGTTACAGGAACTGTCAACCTCAAACTCGTGAGTTCACCCACTAGTAGGGGCGGATATAGTTCAGAACTCTTTCACATCAGAAACAAACCGCTCCAGAGTCCGTTTGGGACCGGGACCGAGACCACCCCCTTGAAAAGGTCTCAGTGTGATTGTTTTGGTCTGATGCGATTACTGTTTTCACACCTGCAAGGAGGAAAACAAACAGGGGTTTGGTCTAACCAGACTAAAAAGTGTAGGTGTGAAAACATCCTTACTCAAAACCAGGAGTGTGAACCTCATGGTGGTGCTAGAAATAAAGTCAGACAATCACCAGAACCATTTTCACTTATTGTCAGCGAACCGCGAATATCTGTACAAAGTTTGTGCCAATACATTTCTAAACCTATTAAAGCCACACAACTGTTCCCTCCAGAAAGCTGACGGCATTGGTAAAAAGATCTTTGTTCACATTTAGTATCAAAGGAAAGGAAAGCTGAAGACTTCGACACTGCATCCCCTCTCCTACTAACATTAGAAGTCGTCTTCTTAAACCACAAAGATGATCTTTTTATTTGTAGTTGCATTTAAATGAATCATATCTTAACCACATGAATAGTACATGAGAAAAACCACGGGTTGTATTTTGTGATGCATTTACAGCCTATTTGTTGTTCATTTACGCAGACTTGTTGCAGTGATTTAGTACTTTGTTCCATCTGTTCTTTTGATAAGTAAACCTTGAATTGCACGATGATATTCTTGGATATAGATATGGAAAAGACAGAACGAAACCATCGTGTGCCAGAGTTGAGGCAGTTACTTTTAGCAGTCAACAGATGGCAGGATGTAGCTGGATCATTTGTATGCAGCAGCATGTCCGCACACACTCACTCACAATCTCACACACACACACACACACACACACACACACACACACATACACACAGACACAGCAGGGGCCGGCAGAATACATCGTGAGCCTTCAGAGGACAGAAGGTTTCCCTGCTCTTCTGTGATTAATGGGCTGATTGAGGCTGGAGCCAAAATGGAGGGTGGGCCAGTTTGCAGCCTGCTAATGAGGTGATAATGGAGAGGTGGGCAGCCGGGTCCACCACCCAGCAAAATGGTGGGAGCATCATGGGGAAGGTTTCAGAAGCAGGGAGATAGTCAGGCTTTCCAGAAGGCTTTTTGTTATTTCTCAGTGAAATATTTTGAAGAGTATAGGTGGAGGGAGGCGTGGTGCTGCTTACATTGATTTTCCACCATAAAATAGATGGTTATTTGTTTTGCTCAAAGCAGAAATCATAGTACTTAAGCAGTGAGAGCATTATGCTGTACATGTTACAGCCGGAGGAAGCAGGTGGTAACTTTGACTGTGAGATAAAGAGATGTTTTGACTGTGACAGCGGTGGCTCGGTTTGTAATAAGTGGGACTGTTGGCCTACTTGAGCCACAGGGGAACCATCATTGCATCACAGTCAGTGTAAGCTGCAATTCTAGATCTTTTATCTTGTTGATATCAGTTGGTAGACTCAGAAAGAATTATTCGAGCATGACTTATTGAATGTCTGATGCAAGACTCTAAGTACATTTTCACTACTTGCAGGGTCTGAAGTTTTATCGTTTATCAGAGTTTGAAAGATGTGTCTTTTTTTTTTTTTTGGTTGGTGTTGCAGCTTCAGCTCAGATGGAGCTGTTCGGCCATTATTTGAGGGTTTGGCTCTCTTCCACATTTTGAAGTGTTCTTGAATGAGACACTGATCCCCAAAATTCGCTCTCTAAATGTAAGTCGCTTTGGCTACAAGCACCTACCAAGTGAACGTAATAAAGGATCAGAATCTATTTTCTAATCTAGCACATTAAATTGTTTTAGTTTTATCTGCCCAGGTTTTGAGATATCTGTGTTCGATTTCTACTTCTACAGCAGTACAGTGGAGGTAGAAAATAGTTCCAATAAAACCTGTCCACATCGAGGTGTGTAGTTTGCAGTTATCTAGAATGAAATTGCCATTGGTTCTGGGGAGACACATGCAGCTAAGTAGAAGAGTTTGTTTTCTCCAGATTTCTGTCACATAAACAGGAAATAGTTTTTTGTAATTGGGATAGAAGAGAAGAGAAACCTCTGCTGAATAAGTGGCTACATATTCACACAACCAGATTTCTAAATAGCTTTCTTACAAGTACATAGGTGCAAAAGACTTTAGACATTTAAAGTATTAAAGTAACTGAGAAATATTTACTATTTGTACTATTTGAAATGACCTACTATGTATGTATGTACACATGAGACATGACAGTGGTTACATGTGTGACCTGGTTTCTCTGAGTAACCCATTTACTTATATTCATGTAAATGTGCTGATTGCTGCTGAATTTTTAAGTTATTGTTATTGTTGTTATAGTTATTGTTCAATGCTTTGGCCACCACAAACCAAATCCCATTCCCCTACATTGTATTGGCTACATATCACCAGAGGCTGAGTAAGAAAATATATGTAATTTTGTTAAACTGACCCTTTAAAATGTCCCAGCAGAAGAAAACACCACAATAATCCCACCTTTATGTAAAAGACATTCAATTTGGGTGTGAACAATAATCTATTATTTAGTCGTATGAATTAAAAATATTATATTTGATATTTGTTGATGATAAATCAGCACATAACAACAAAAAATGAACAGAATTATTGGCATAATACTGTGGGGTGTGGGTAATAGTTCCTACCATAGTGTTTGTTATGTTTATAGTCTTGGTTATGACTAAGTCACACAGTTAATTGAGACTTGCCTTTACAATGTCTTGGTGTGAAGTATTTTCTCAGTCAATCCGCTTGTGTTACTTACTTCAACGGCAAGTGAAATACTGCAACAGTCGACTTCAAAGATGCTCTCTTATCGTCCTGAACAGGCGGGAGAACGTCCTCTTTGTGTATAGGAGAGTGCGGGTCTGTTTACTTCCCTTCAACTTATCCATGTTTGAAACATTTCTGTCTTTAAAAAAAACCTCTCAGCATCTCTGTTTCTCAGCGCGGGACAACAAAGTAAATGACAACATCCATCTAGAGACTTAAAGCCCCTCCGGTCCCCGAAGGCTTTTTCTTGTGTGCAGCAAACCTGAATTCATGTGTGCAATTTTTTGTGTGCAAGTCACTTGTACTTTTGTTTGTTGGTGTAATGAACCTGATATAACATCACATGGCTAAATGTAGAGTTGCATCCACAGCTGCTATTATAGTGGAGGTCATATTGTTGTCATATTGCAGCTTGAACACAACCATGATGTATTTACACTTCTAGAAAGTATCTCATTAATACATTTTAACTGCTAAATTACCAATATCTTCATCATGTTCCATTAACCATACATTTCCAAAAATATTAGCAAATAATCTTGAATAAATAAAATAAAAAATAAAATCTTTATTAGAAAATGTTTTTAGGTGGCTTGGCTCCACTTTCCACCTCTGTTGGATTTCAGTGACTATGTTATCCTTCTGAAAAGCAGTGTGGCATTATATGTTCACAACATCTAGAAAACAGAGAATGATAATTGCAGCTTTTCCTGTCTCATGCTTATTTCACTGGACATTTAATACCCGGGTCTTTGTGTTAGTTTATTAGTCTTATTTTATTGGATTTATGCTGCGCTACACTTGTGTTTGGAATTTCTACTAACTGTAACAAATATCTGTTCATTTTTATACACTTAGACTATTTTTAGTTGACTAATTGTCTTTTTCCAACCACAGAAGGAATATATCTCTTTAAATTGCCTCTCTTAAGGTTTCCTCCATTTTTTCTCCTAATGAGCTAAAGTGAATTTTAAAGGAAATTGTTTTTCTGTCTTCTTAGAAAGCAAAGGCTGGGCTAAGAAATCATGGATGTTATGTGCCTATAAAGCAAACTTAGACATTGCATATGATATGCAGGGTGGTATGGCCTCTGTAAACAGCCACACAGGGACACGCTGCACACTGCTACCAACAAGTTTCCACTTCTTAAGCCAGTGCATTTCAAATGAGCAGTTATGACATATTCAATGGGTATATCACTCAGTCAATGGAGAGAAATCAATTTATTTTGATTAAATGATAAAAAGATTCAGTTACATTTGCCGGTACTGTTTTTTTTTTTTTTAATTAATGATGCAAAGGACTTTTTGGCTGCTGGTCAGACAAACTAAGCAATTTTCAGACATTACTTTGGCCTTGTTTTTGATTCCAACAACTGTCAATGATTCCAGTGAAGTAGCTACAGTTTTGACTTCATGATTAATGGTTATTAATGGTTGATCTTTTTACTCAAGTGAAACTAGCAAAACAACATGGTCAAAAATATTCCATTATGAGTGAATATCCCTGTGTTCAAACACTTACTGAGCTAGAAGTCCATAAGTATTATCAGCACAACACCGGCTATTTAAATATCATTGGTATGAGTTCTCAACCCCATAGTGTTGTCCCTGTGATCGTTTTGTCATATGTTTTTTATTATCGCAGTTGCATTAATGACTGTGTAGCATTTCCATCTCTTACCTGGTGGAAGTAACTACACCTTCACTTTTTACACACTCTACTGTATTGTAGATTCAATTTTAAATGGATAAAATAGCATTTAGTCCATCAATGATCTATAAAAGTGAAATCATGTTTTTAGAAATCTCTCATTTACAAAAGTGTCCAGACCTTTCATTCAGACTTTGTAGAAGCCTCTTTGGCAGCAGGCACAGCGTTGAGTCTTTACAAGCTTTGCACACCTGGATTTGGGCAGTTTATCCCATTCTTCCTGCAGATCCTCTCAGGCTCCGTCACTCTGGATGAGAAGCGTCTGTGATCGGACATCTTCAGGTCTCTCCACAGATATTCTATGTGGTTTCATGGACGGTCAGAGACGTTCCCACTTTGCCATTCTAGTGTCGTCTTGGCCGCTTCAGGTCATTGAGAGGTCGTCCCGGTCTCGGGTCATCTGCACTCTGGAGCGCCTCTCTGTGTTTGACTGCCTTCATCCTTCCTTCATTTCTGAACAGTCTCCCTGTCCCTGCCGCTGATGCTGCATGTCACCATCATGCTTCACTGTAGGGATGGCATTAGCCAGCTGATGAGCAGCGCCTGGTGTTTCCAGACATAGTGTTTGGACTTCTGCCCAGAGAGTTCAATTGTTGTCTCATCAGAACAGAGAATCATTTTCCTCCTGCTCTTAGTCCCTTAAATGTGGTTTGGTAAACTCCAGCAGGCTTTCATATGAGTGTTACTCAAAGTGGCTTCTATCTAACCTCTCTGACATAAAGGCCTGAGTGACGGAGAGCTGCTGAGATGGTCGTCCATCTCTGCAGAGGACTTCTGAAACTCTGTTGGAGTGGCCACCGGGCTCTTGGTCTCCTCCCTCACCAAAGCCCTTCTTACCTGGTTATTCAGTTTGGCTGGATTCCGACTCTAGGAAGAGTGTGGGTGGTTCCAGACTTCTTCCATTTGTCAGTTATTGAGGCCACTGTTCTCCTGGGACACTCAAAGCTTCAGAATTGGTTTTATAGCCTTGTCCAGGTCTGTGCTTCGAGGTCCACAGAGAGTTCCTTGGACTTCCTGGTTTGGTTTCTGTCCTGGCATACAGTGTGAATTGTGGGATCTTATATACACAAGTGTCTACCTTTCTAAACTAAGTCCAATCGCTTCAGTTTACCACAGATGGACTCCAATCACGTTCTCCTTCATCTCAAGGATAATTAAAACAAACAGGACACAGTTTGGAGCCACAGCAAAAGCTCTGAATACTTTTGTAAATGAGAGAGTTCAATTTCTTAAAACATGGGGGATTGGTTGTAGATTGATGGTCAAAGATGTTAATTTTATCCATTTACAATTAAATCTACATTTCCGATGACATTTTGCACTAGCTCTATGTCTGCTAACATTTATTGCTGTGCAATAGATTTGCCTATTTAATTATTTATGTCTATTTTTTACTCTGTTCCATATCGTCTCATATTGGACTTTTGATATGTGGTGGGTATAGGGTTTTATATATGTAATGTAAGCTACTGGATACCTGAATTTCCCAGTTAATAAATCTATCAAGGGGTCTGAATGATTCCTGATGCCACAGCTGAGCAGTTTAATCAGTAATAATACATATTGTATATAACGGTAACATATTATGTGTGTAAAGTGCATTATAAACAACTCCCTCTGAAATGTTGTGAAGTATAAATAGAAAGTAGCGTCAAGTGGAAATACACAAGTGCTTCCTCCACTGTTTGTAATTCTTTTCAATAACTGAGCTATCACAGAATTATATTGATGATCAATGGAAATATTCGCCGATAATAATCGTTATGCAGTTTTTTTTTTCTTTTTTTACAATTCACAGCCCACACACACACACACACACACACTCAAAGGAGCGGCAGGTGTCAGCAGAACACACCCTGAGCCTTCAGCAGGTAGCCGATGTGTTTCTACAGTATTTATGACCCAGTGTGAGTGTGGCTCTATCTGGAGCTGGAGCAGTGAGGGTTCAGGAGCCTATTACGGCTGAAGTCCTCTTGGTGACGCTCTGCTGACATCACTCCGATATTCCCCAGCTCAGCTCCCCGCATCAGACACACGGAGCTCCGCAGACTCTCCCACGCTCCGTCCACACTTTGTTTCAGTTTCGCTCCGCTCGCCGTGAACGAGACGCGCTGTCACACACAACCAGCCCACGGCTACCTGAGCGCACTGTGGCCGGCCCACACGGGGAGGGGTTTGGCTCTCCCTGTCATTAACAGATTCAAAAACGAGAGAGAGAGAAACTTAGCGCAGTCCTGGTTGAAGAGGTCCGTACACAGAGAAGCAGAGGGAAAGAGAATCGGCAACTTGGCTGATTTCAACCCAGGCTGTCTGAACTGAGCTCGAAGTTTCTTGGCTGATCGGAGAAGGAATACTTTGGAGCCCGTCTGCCCCACACAGCGCTGTTGTGGATATTTACGTCCACCTTGTCTCCTCTTTAGAAGAATGGCGAGAGATTACGCGGCGCGCTGTCCGGTCTCTCCGGTGAGAAACACTTGGCTGGTGGCGGCAACGATCCTCCTCGTTGCCAAAGGTAAGACGAAGCGACCCGAGCTGTGTTTGGTTAACGTTAGAGCCTCTTCAGTTGTCCACCTCCTCCAGCCCCGTGCGTCCTGAATGCGGGAAACCCTCAGCAATCCCAGTCGCACCGCCCGCGTTCTGGGTGTGCTGCATGTTCCCCCCCTGTCACGTCTCTTGTCTCCTCTCTGGCTGCTGTTTGTTGGACCGTGGGACCTGTTGTAAAAGTTTATTGTCGAGGGTCTCTGCCTGATCTGTGTGTTGAGTTTTGGTACGCCATGATAGGCGAGGTGTGGCTCTCCTGGTCTATGGTTTTTGTCCTAATTCCTCGCAGCTTCAGACGGCAGGTGACTGTTCAGGAGACCTAATCCTCCCTGAGCCTCTACAAACCCTTCAACAGGGCTGAGCTGTAATTTGTGTTTACCTGTTGGAAAGTGTCGCAGGGAGCAGCCGCAGGTCTGATTATTAACCATTAGAATAAGGGCAGAAATTGGTTTCTTATTCTGCAGAGCAACAGGGTGATGATGGGAAAACAGGGTCTCAGTAGGAAATGAGAATTGCTTGTATCTGCTCTTCAGGTGGCCCTTCAACAACGAGTGCTTCCTTGTCAAGAGCCCTTAATGAATACCCATTACAGTAATCCTATAATAAATTGCCTATAGAAATGGAAATATCAGCGTGTCACCTCTGTATCTACAGTGTGAATTTATATTTAAGGAGATTAAATTCCATAAATTATGACAAGATTGTAGAGCCTGATCCATATCTGATTTTAAACCGATACTATATTGATATTCAGAATGATAGAAAAAGCAGCTATTCTTTGATTTTAAAAAACAAAACATTTTTTTGAAATAAGCCTTTAAAGTCAGTTCTTTCATGGCTGAATGAAAGGCTATTTTAAAGTTGGACAAACAGCAACTGTAAAGATAAGATGGGGCTGGGTAACATTAAAGCAGTCTAAACAAACATTATTAATAAAAGCTTAAAAACAAACATTGAAAACTTGACATAAGAAAAATACGGTTCAAAAATAACTTTCTATGTACATATCTGCCAACATGCACTGATACAGATGTATCTGGGATAAGCCGATATTGGCTGATAGTATCAGCCTGCTGATGTATGTTGAGCTGTAAACTTACTGTGTTGCAAGCACGCTGCAAGAGTGAGTTTTATAGTAATAACTTAAGAGAGACAAGTTTTCAAATGTAAACCAAGGTTATTGATGAGCGCCACTGATGCCATAAATAACATGAAGATAAGAAAGATAACTCACTATTGAGTAATGCAGATGCTTGATAGGAATATTGTGGAAATATTACACCGTAAACCAAACAAGTTATCAATAACTTTGCTAGTGATTACCATAGCAACACTTTCTGTCCCCATGTGAACATTGTAGTGTTAGATGTGGAGATAAACCTAAACTAAACACCACTAAAATGCACTGCTGAGTGATGCAGACACGCTCTAACCCACAACAGAAGCAATTCCAGGAGTTTTTTTTTTCCTTCCCCAACTGGGACTAGCTACAAAATTCATAACAGCAGGCAGTCAAGCTACAGTGATCGGCATAAAAATCTGTGAGGCCGCTCTGTCAGCGTGAATCTGTCAGCCTGTTGTTTTCACCTGGGTGTAACTAGTATCATCTGTCAGAGCTGTCCCAAAATTGTCACCAAGGAAAAAGAAGATGGGTCATTATGGAATCTGGAAATATACTGTCTCGTGCGTTGACATGCCTTGGAGACATGCCTCTGAGATCAAAGCAAATGGGGTTGGGGGTGGGGCAAGGTACTTGAAGGATATGAGCCGCAGAGCCTTTGCTTTGCATTTTGCTGTAGCATCTGTTGCATAATAGGTGACAATGTGAGCTGTGATTTTCACTGAGTGTACAAGTCAGGAGGAAGATTTAACCTTGATTAGAATTTGCTTTGTAGTGGTATTTTGTTCCCTCCTTGAACATTCAGGGCGATGTGAGCCACAAGAACAGAAAAAAATCCCTGTGCAGTGGAACAAAAATGAGGACTATGGTGCTGGAGACCCCAGTACTGTAAGCCATGCAACGCAGGTTGGGGTGAGGATGACAGATACTCAGCTGAGACTCTGCTACATCAGGCCTGTATTGTTAAAAAGCTGTCAGATTGTCATGACAGTATCCCCACAGGTTATGAATTAATTTGACTGTGCAGCAACACAACTGTCTTGTTGGAGGAAAAAACCTCCACACTCGCATTGCAGCTGGTTAGCCACTGAGTTACAGACTCTGAATGCAAAAGTAGAAGCTTGATTTTCCAAGATTGTCCTGACACATATGAAACATTTCTGTGAGGAAACAAAAATGAGGAATGTATGGTCCGTCTGTTTGTTTTAAATTACATGGAAAATATACAAGTGCTCTGTAGCAGCGGTGAAACTTTCACCCTGATGTGAAGAGAACCGTGTTAACCTTCAGTAAAACAGGCAAAACAGAGTTGAGAGGATATAATTCCGCAGCAATGATAATTCAGTCACTTCAGGTGCACCCCCCCCCCACCCCTGCTTGTCTCTATAGACTCGATCCTGTGCTGAAATGTCAATCACGATGAGTCCCCTCGACGGCTTGGTGGAGACGAAGGGCTGATTAGCTTATCACTTGGAGAGCAGGCGGCCAATGATTATCGCCCTCAGAGCAACGCAGCCTGATTATCGAGAGCTTTTATTAATGACTCATCGTTTGCCGTGTATTGTTGTTTTTGCATATTTGTGTAGCCTGTTCCGCAGCTCCGGTATGAGCTGTTTCGATTTGGGAACTAGCGCAGAAGAAGGTTGTGATGAAGAAGCATTGGAAGCTTTAAACCATAAATAACCTACTGCTCTTCCACTGGTGAGGCAGCAGCACATTTTGTAATCAAAGAATATCAACTGGTGAAGAAGTGAACTATTAAATTTCACTGCTTAATTATAAAACATAAACAACTTCTGAACAAGCATTGAGGTCAAGGCATTCATCAGTGAGCTGACCAGCACAGCCAGTTGTGCGCTTTTGGCCTCTTGGGCAGGCACAATTATTTTAATTTTTCTCTTAGCAGAATGTTTTAGTTGATTAATTATTGGAACAAGCCCAGAGGCTGAAAATCTCCCATTATTTCAAAAGCAAAGGGCAGTTTGAATAAAAATGCCAGTAATTTTCTCAGTTTAAGCAACAGATTTTTCCCACTTTACATACACACACACACACACACACACACACACACACACGCACACACACACACACACACACACACGCACACACACACACACACACACACACACACACACACACACACACACACACACACACATTCACATAAACCTGGGGTTGAAAATGATTTTGAGCCTCCACCATCTGTGGCGCAGAGGTCCCAGCCCCATTGTGGCTGATGGCAGTTAGACTAAATGTCAAGGAGTGTATCTCGGGAAAAGTGGTGTGTGTATGCGTGCGTGTGTGTGTGTGTGTGTGTGGAGAGGGTTTAGAGAGGGGTGGTCCTTTGTTGCCTTGAGAGCTGATCATAGGTGTCATCACTGAGTTGAAGTGTCAATAATGGTGTGAGGCAGCTGGATGCGTGGCAGGAGTGTATTTGAAGAGGCTTAATGATATGTTTTAGATCTGCTTTTTGTGTGTTTGTTGACAATCTTGCAAAAAAATTTGAGCTTAAAAGAAATAAAAGTCAATGGCAAACAACACAATAATCAAAACAAAACTGCAATAAGATAACAAAAGGCAATGGCACAGGGGAAGGTGCAATAAGTCAACCATACTGAATGTGAAGATGCTTATTTAATGAAACATGAAATAATGATTTAGCCTCTTAATCCAAGACCCAGCACATTAAAAAAACACAAGCTGCTGTCATGTTGGAGACCAGAAATGAGCTGTTTGGGTCCTGACCTGCCGTTAAAGGCACATTGGCCCCTTACTCAAATGTCAATGGCTCTTCCTGGTGAGACATGGGGTGATAATCATCCCTTCAAGAGCAGACGGTTGATGCTCATTGAGCTTATTAATGACTCACACCAACACAAACTGCATAGTAATGCTGGGGGCTGTTGGTGTTTAGGGCCGGTTTGTTTGTCATTGTCCGGGCGGTCGTGTGTGTGCTGGTGATTCTCACCCGGAAAGACACAATGATCAGGTCCTACTCTTCTGAAAGAATAAGTTTTAATCTTAATTACAGCCTTTTAATGATTGATTGACAGACTGGCACACGGTGTTGCATCACTGTGATTTGTTTGTCTGCATTAATGTTTATGTTTGTCTGGGTTTTAATTTTTGCCTCTGGGTTTTCTTATTGATCAAGGATTAAATTCTTAATGACTTCCCACGATTCTTCGTATGGACCTCTAACTTTGTGTTGCAGGCTCTTGCATAATGTTGTTTGGTTGTTTTTGTACAATGATACATGAAGTTTTGATGCTCCTCTTTTAAAATATTCCCACGGCAGCGATTATGGCCACAGGCAAAGGTTGGCAGGGTAGGTCACTTTCAGAGATTTCAAACTGGTTGTCATGGATACAGCTTTTGTGGATGAGACAACTTCACATCTCTTTGTTGTGCAGCCATGTGCGGTGTGTGTATGTATTTCTGTGGACTTAAAAAAAAAAAAAAAAAAGAAGCTTTAATTAGGGGAAGAGATTGGACTCCAGGGTGATGTAAGAAGCTCCATCAGTCCGGCTCGCGGAGAATCCAGGAAGCAGGTTTTAATTCATCACTCTGCTTGCCAAGAGTCAGCAAGCATGTCTCTGCACTTGGTCAGCATTTTTTCTTTTTTTCATTCCACTTCTGAGGACACCAGTTACGTTTGGAGAAATAAACCATATCATGGCTAACACCTTGGCATTCCTTAGTGATTCTTCAGCAAACAGGTGTCAGTGGGAAGAGGGATTAGAGAATGGAGCCACAGGAACAGGGCCATGAATCACAATGGAGCTGATGTAAGGACGGTTTCACTGAGTCATGCAAGCCTTTTACTGATCACACACAAACTTTCTCTCTCTCACTCTCACACACACACACACACACACACACACACACACACACACACACACACACACACACACACACACACACACACGATCAATGTGGCCACCTTCTTGGATTTTGACTTTTACCACTATGCAGGGTAAAGGAAACTTGCAGCCAGCTCAGTCTTTCATTTTCCCCTTCTTTTATTCACCCATTCTTTCTGCCTCAGTCTTATTCTCTCGCCCTCCCTTTCACTGTCATTCTTCTGCTCACGACCCTATTTTCAGCAGGCCTGGCTGGCTGCCGCTCAGTGCCGGCTCCCGAGTGGGGGCCCTTTTGTTGGAACAGCTTTTGGAGGAATTAAAAAGGGTGCCAGTACACCCCCCCCCCCCCCCCCCTCTTCCTCCCTCTGTCCACTCCGCTGCTCTCAAATCTTCTAGGCCTCATTGTTTAGAGAAGCATTGCGCTAAAGAGGGTAAGAGAGAGGGGGGAAATTCAAAATGGTGAAAATGTTTAGACAAACGTCCCTGCTCTGTCTCCCACTCTGTCCTGAGCTCACCCATTCCACAGACCTCAGCGAGCACTGTCCATCCTCTCCTCTTGTTCACTCACTGTTTCCTCTCCAGATATAGTCTGCTGGCGACAAAGTGGAAATTGCTTTCACCGTCTGTGCGGGAGTGCTGTAGGGGTTAGGCTGTGATGTGACTTTGTGACATTTCCTCTAGTGCCCATGTGGGCAATTAATAACCGCAGTAACATTGTTTGCTTCACTTGTATCATTATGGAGCCTTTTGCCGGGGTTTTTTTCCCGCAGAGGGAATTTAAGGTGACAGCAGTCTTCAGATTTTATCATTCCGGCCACAGTACAACTTGTTTAAAGAGCATGACTGGCATCGATGCTAACTGAAGTAAAATCGCATCTGGTGCAAGGTGAAAAGGCAACAGAGCAGGATGATATGCAAGCTAATTAGCACTGGCTTTTTAAAATGTCAATGGCATTTTTAATAGGATGCAATCACCAAACCATTTCTCTGTTTGGGCTTATAGCCACATGTTGGCACAGCCATGCACTTGAAACGGATTCTTTATTGGCTTCTTAGCATTTGTGTTTATTTAGGAAAATAACACAACACAACCACAAGAAACCCCAAAATGATAGTAGAGTTCAGTCAACTCCACCATGACACCGTGTTAACGAAAACTGAACATGACTGGCTTCATAAAAGAAGAGGATGTAATGCAGTGCTGCTGTATGGGTTGACATTAGACTGGAAAGATGTTGTATGTTTTTTGTTTTTCAGGGAAAATTTTAAGCACGATGCTGTCAAAAGGATGAGATGGAAGAGCTCTGTAGTGTTTTGTTTTTGAATACCTTTATAAACAGAGCCTGTTTGTTGTTTTAAGCATATTTTAACAATGAATCATTTTATTCTTTTAATATGGAACTGTAATGTGAGGGTTGGATATGTGACGGTTTGGGTCGCTCTTGTTAAAAGAAAGAGCTGGACGGAGACTGATTCACTTTTCGCGCAGCACCTTTACTTTTCTCCTTCATTCGCCTCCCAACGACAACACTTCCTGTCTTTAAGTCACATGCCACCTAACTAACCAATCAGAGGCCTGAAGGATTTAGACTGCTGTAAGTAAGAGAAAACTAGAGTGATTGATTCAGGAGGTTACCGTAACTGTTTTTAAAAATGCAGATTGTAAATATTTAACCTGGTAAATATTTAGATAATTATTGTGAAAAAATCGTTAACTGTAAACATAAATCTGTAAATAAGTAACTGTAAAACATACATATATTTTTAGTGAATTAACTCAGTATACAGTGTGAATCATCAACATCTAAACCTCACAGAATTCTATTTTTGTAAGAGTTTTCTAAGTTATAGCTGGTGCTTCCTATAGTCAGCACTAAGGAAGGGCTTCACACATCTACAAAGGCATAAGTTTAAATCAATTTTGTAATAAAGAGTATAACTCAAAGTTTAGTATGTGATGACTGAGACCATTTACTCACTGTGACACATTGATGGTTTCTGATACTGGCCCTGAACACTCATAGATTTAGTTCTTATAAACAGAATGAAATAGAATTAATTTTGCAGCCACTTCTAAGAATCATCATCAACCGTTATCAGCTTTGTTTCATCATGAGTCAGTTTCAGAAAAGGTCATGGTTGGATGGTGAGTGAAGGCTTTTGCATTGCTGGGAAAGTCCAGGTCACAGAAGCCAGTAAGATAAAGAAAAGTCAATTTCCTGGCCCAGTTCAAGTGCTAACACTAGAATGTCAGACCATTGTCAACTGTCTTCAAGACCTTTCTGTCTTAGTGTTTCCAGACCCTCTCTCTTTACAAACCTGCAGTAACAGTTATTAAGAAAATAATAATAGTGGGCTATAACATTTTGCTGTCCTGTGCCGACAGCTTCTTGGCTTTCTCTTTCTACCCCCCCCCCCCCCCCCCCCCCCCCGAACCCAAAAAAAAAAGATAAATACTGGCCAGCTCTACCTCATCTGAAATTCATAGCACTCAGAGAAAGAAAGCATGCACAGTGGAAAATCTTAATGTCTTTTTGGAGTGAAAGAAGAAACTCAGCACATCACTGACGTAATGCAGATAGAATTGGGAATAGAGAGCATCAATTTATCTTGCTTTCCCTGTCCATAAATGACCCTCCTGCTCTGTGTAGCCTGTTGACAAGGAGACTGTTAGCAACAAGTTGCGGAGGTGAGCAGCTAGCCAGCAGAGAGAGAGTGAGAGAGTGTCTGTAATAAAGAAAAGTTCAAATGAAACAGGGCTAAAGACTTGGATTTGTGTGCAGCTCTTCTCTCACCTCTGTTAGTGTCCTTGCCTGATCCAATATCATGGTTCAAATTGACTGCGTTGCCTTTCGGTGCACGTACGTGCGTGTCGATGGCGATCGTCTTGATCGACTGCGTCCGCTCTGACAGTATTGTTTCTCATTTGCATTACTCAAGCTAACATCTCCCCTCCTCACCCTCTTCACAAGTGGCTACTGTTCACACAGCAGCACATTTCTATGCAAGTCACACACACATTGAAACAAAATACCGGTGCCATTTAGAGTTATAGCCCATTAACTACTTCCTCTGTCTAGTGTACGTTTCCTCCAATCAAATCTGCAATGCATGTCATATGTAATTATATCATATATTTCTTCTTTTTTTTTTGTATACAAGCTCTGCTGTTATTTCAGACCTGGCTTGCTATGAATGGCTGTCCTGACAAACAAAGCTGCCATATGGAAATAAGACATAGATGAGACAATTTGTCAGGCTGCATGTTTTCCAGGGATTATTTCCTGCTGCAGACCTCTATGTATTCCTGCCGGTGTCAGGTGACCGACAGGAAACAGACTCTCCACATTCTGTACTAAAAAGGGACATGGGTTCCTGTCAGCCTTTAGTCAAAGACACTGACATGTTCTCTGGTCCAATGAGAGGTCACTGAATGTGTGGATTGACATGAAAACACTAATTTCTGATAATTCACAAAAAACAAACTAATGGTAAATGGATGGATCGCACTTTTCCAGTCTTAACAACCACTCAAAGCACTTTACACTATCAGTCACATTCACCCAATCACACGCACATTCATACAGTGCTTTGTATTTACACAGCGCATCTCTATCACACACAATGCTGATGGCATTTTGGTGTTCAGTATCTTGCTCACTTTGGACACTTTGGCTACGTCCACACTACCACGTTTTCATACATGTGGACTGGAGGAGCCGGGGATCAAGCTACCTGAGCCACAGCCGCCCCCCCAACTATGACACAACCAGCTGTGTCATTTGTTTCTGTGGAGAAAAGAATAGCCTGCATGTTAATGTGCACACACACCAGCATTACCCCTAAGTTTTCAACTAAGAATTACCTTTTAAAAAATGTAATTGAACTCTTTCCACAATACTTAGCATCACTGCGATCAGGTGGTGGAGTGGATTGGACAAGCTTCTCCTGTCCTGTCTTTTAGCAAGACGCCAAACAGCACATAGGTTTAACTGTCAGGAGTCACTGTCGGGATGATTGAAACACTTGTTTCAATTTAAGTTTTTTTGTGTGAAAAAAAATCCAAATGTGCATAATTGACCGTTTGGCCATATGCTCTAAGGATGAAATTCAATATTTTTCATTAAGATGAATCCCAAAATATGTTTGCAACCACATATTAGGAAGGACCAAGTCAGACAATTTTAATAAAAACAAGAATAATATAAAGACTGTCATGTTTCATCTGTCCCATGGATCACTGTCCGGTGCCCCCACATTCAAATTTGACCAAAATTGTTTCACATTTGTGCAAAATAACACCTGGTATCTACAGACAACACATGTGAGAGGTTTGTGTCTATAAGGTTATCTAACAACCCTGCTCTCCCCTACATGTAAGGGAGAAATGTGGTGTTGTGTTTTCCCGGTGGTGGACCATTTCCTGTCATCAACATTACATAGTAATATTGTAGATGTCTGGTGAATCGTTCTGTCCTCATTTACCCATAAATTTTCCAGTAAGTCAGCTCACACCAAAGCAGTACACAAACACAGATGCACAGACAGGTTGCTCACCCTCCCTCGCCTCTTCCTTTCGGCCGCTGCTAAACCTGATTAATTGCTTCCATATCCCTCACTAATTCAGCAGTTGATTGAGAGATTCGCTGTGACAGCTGCAGCACAATGCTTTGTCTTTCTCTCTCTCCACCTCCCTGCTCGCTGTGAAGAAACCCTTCCCTTAGCTCGTGACTTTCCCCGTCTCTAATCTAAAGCTGTAGGTCACCTCTCTATTCACATGATTCAAGGAGTGGATTTTCTCATATGAACTCAAACTCAAAAGTTTTTTTTTTTTTTTGACACAGAAGGTTGATGTTCTTTTGACATGAAACTATTCAGTATTCCAGACGGATCCGGACTTTCAGTCTTTTGGCAACTGTCGATGGACGTTTTCATTTGCATGATAGAATTACAGAATTCTTTCAAAGGCAGGATTTTCTATTTTTTTCTTTAATAGTATATCATTGTCAAATGACTTGAGATATTGCCTGGTGCTTTTCTATAGGCCCTGTGGGCTTTCGTTTCACAGCTCATTTCAATATTTCTCCTCCCTGCTGCTTTTGATGCTTACACTTACCTGTCAGTCAGCCAGAAGTGTCTTTGGCTGTTTCTTTTTTTGTAAGTGAGGATCCGGTCCAAGTCCTCTTCAATTAGACCAAATGAAAGTGCAAAACAGATTAGTGAGCCTACTGCTTGTAAATAGCTACGGTCGAACATCTGTCATCCTCCTAACTGCTGTGTGTGTGTCATTGTCGGCATCGAGAGGTTCAGGGTAAATGTCTCTGTGCAAGTGTTATCAAAATTAAAGCCTTTGCTGTGTTTACTGAGGTTTGTGTTCAGTGATGAGAAGGATTCAGATTTAATTCTGTAATCATGAGTCATTTCACAACAATAACAAGGTGCAACAACTTCCTTCTGGAAAAAAGGGGATCCACATTCAGTTGTACAGTGTTGTGTGTGTGTGTGTGTGTGTGTATGTGTGTGTGTGTGTGCGCGTGTGCATCTGCGCGTGCGCTTGTGAAACGCTCCCTCTGTTAGCTGCAGTGACAAAGCCACGGTGGATTGTGTGATGGGAGACGATGTGAGTCACAGTGACAGACGGAAAGAGATACAGAGATACACACACACACACACACGCCAAACCTTTTCTTCTCTTCTCTTCTCTTCTCACAGTGATTAAATATCTTATGTCCAAACCCAAGGCATCATTAATGACAAAGTTCTTGACAGATGACAACCATCACAGATCCTTTATAATAAAAGATGCATTACAAGAGGCGCCAATGCTAATGGTGTATACTTCCTGTCTCCTGAGTGGGTGTGGTCATGATTGCTTGGTCATGTCAAAACAATACAATACAACACTAGATAGAGTATGAATTGACGCTAAAGAAACAAGTTTTATTTTCGTTTTAACTTTTAATTGATCATCGTGATCTGTGTTGTGAGATCTCACAAGAGTTTGTTGCTGAGACGGAGACAGGTCTTGAACGAATGAATTTTCTCCTGTTCAGTATGAAAAACTTCATTTTAATGTCAAATTGTTCTGAAGATCTGTGGCTTGTACAAATTTTATCCAATATTTTTTTTTTTGGTGACTGTGAGGAGAAAGAATCATAACCTGTGATCAAGTTCACATCTCCTGTTGGAGTGACCAGACTCAGACCTGCTGCTGGTCTCCTAAAGGGCCGGGGAGGTGGAGAAACCCACATGACACAGTTATAGGAAATGACTGTAAGTGTGCCGTCTCCTTTTTCAACTCTTTCTGCATGCATCACACCACCACACCATCCGACCCGCAGCTGCACTTTTGCTCTACCCTTTGGGAGGAATTGTTAGAAAAGATCATATTTTATTGGCTTTTCCAGTTTGAAATCACATGAAGGAGGACTCTCAGTACCTGAATCTTTTCTCCTACCTGACCAACGACTTCATTTCAACACCTTCTAGAAACATTCCTCATTGTAGAAATAACACAGTTACTAAACATCATAAACAGAAGAACAATGTCTCAAACTGTACCTATGTTTGACATAATATTAAACGAGGTTGGAGACAATGAAGCATACTGTATCTGGCTAACAAAAGGAGTAACTGTGTTATTATGAGCTGGGCAATTATGGCAATAATCTGCTAATCTTCTTGCTGCATTGAAACTGGAATATCCATCCATCCATCCATTTTATAAACCGCTTATCCTGTTGAGGGCTGCGGGGGCTGGAGCCTATCCCAGCATGCACTGACTGAGAGGCAGCACACACCCTGAACAGGTCCCGGGGGAGGGGCACCCTGTGGCTGTCAAAGGCCCTGTAATTGGAATAGGTAATGCGAAGTAAAAAAGCTTTAATATTTCAGTATGCTGCATGCAACAGTTGATCTACAGTGCTTCTTTCATGGTATAATATGCAGTACAGGTTCAACGTGAGTCAGAATATGTGTTCATTAAGTAAGGGATTACTAAATTCACAGTAAACCATGTCATTTGTGTTAAAAATATAGATATTGTTTGTCCATTCATAGGAAAATTTCCATTTTAGTTTAGCTAAAGCGAGAAGAAACTGGTACATCAGGACCGAGCAGTGAGTAATGAGTTATTAATCTGGTAACATTAAATAATAAATATAATTTGAACTGGTAAATATCATTTTCTTTACTGTACTGTACTTGTTACTTATATGAGATGTACTTTGCACTGCAGGGATCAGTATCTGCCACGCTATCACTGTCATAAAATGGTATAAATGTTAGTGCAATACGAGTAGTGTTAATATCACAGTGTGAAGCTTTGAGTCGAACCCCTTAAACACCTAAAAAGGTGAATTTCACTGAGCCAGCAGCTCGCCTCCTCTCTCTCTTGGTGTTTGTGCTTACCTCAAAAAACTCCATTAACTAAAGGAGTTAGGATTGGAAAATGGAAAATGACTTCCGTGCCTGGGTCTCTGACCTATCCGCTTCCTCATCCCAGAGTCTATTTCCAGGCGTTGGGTTTTTTCGAAATGGGAGGATGCTTTCTTAATCCTCGGGGATGCATCTGAGAACGGGAGCGAAATGCTTCAACTGTTCTCGTTTCCCAGCACGCCAGCGTCCTGATGGGTGGCAGACTGGCTGCCCAGTTAGCAGGCTGGACGGAGAGAAAAGGATGCTAATGAGATGTGTGCTGCTCTTTCATGTGTGTCCTCTCCTCTTCCCAGCATGCCGTTTCTCTTCACTCTGTGGGTGTCTAAGCTATAAGCATCTCGGTTTCCAACTGCTAATGTACAAAGTGACCGTGTCTGAACTGAAAAAGTTGAATAGGTTTGGAATTGAATCAGGCATTTTTTAGATATGAAAGGCAGTGGAAGGGGACCGTGTTAATGAGCTCGTTTCGATCATCACTCATTCCTCACAGTCATCAGCAGCATGAAGCTCTGGCCACAGGGACGGAGAACGGAGCGAGACAAAGAAAGAGGATGATGGCCACAAAGCTAAAAGCTTAAATAGACCGAATCAACAAACAGCCAAAGTAGCTGATTTAGGACTTCAACAATCAAATGATTCTTCTCATGTCTCTCCAAATGTCCTCTTTCACAGGATTACACCAAATCATCAACATCAAACACATGCTGCCATCCCACTTCAACACTGCAGCCTTTTTAAACTTCATATTACAACTTCATGTCTATCTTTTGTAACTTATAACTTAACCTCAGTATTGATATCAAATGAAATCTCATTAAAGTTGAAATCTGTGAGAGTCAAGCAAAGAGAGGACCATGTTGGTTGTTGTGCATGTTCTGTAAAGTATTTTAAGCTTGCTATTTGTTTTCATTGACGTCCAATCCCCCAGCATTAGTTACACAAATTTTTATCAAAGTATAATGATCAATGTGCAGAGGTTTGAAAGATATGACATGAGTATGACATGGTATGAGGGAACATTTCTTCATTATTCTTTGTACCTGCCACCCACAGAGGTAAACGGGGACTCGGGCTCAGAAATGACTTTGTTACCTTGTTTGTGAGTTTTAGAAAACGCAGAATTTGAGATTCGGCTGCTGAACAAAAAATGCTAATGCAGGAAGCTACAAAAATCCGAAATTAGAATTTTCCCAGCATCTGAGTTTGCTTGTTATTTGTTTTCTGGGTTTGATTTTTGCTTTTTCTTGACAAGAAAGTTTGTAAATCCAAGGCTTTCTCCAGCTGAGTTAAGAAAGATGGATGTTAATGCAAGTTTCAAGTTTCTGAAAAATGATTTTTACACTATACCGAGATGAATGGAGAGTGTTTAGACGATAGAAAATTGTAACCTAATGAATGATTTAAATTGAATGCATAACAACATGCTAAACCACACTTATGGTGTTTGCAATTTGCATAATATTTTCTTTCTGAAATGGTTGCCAGTCTTGGCACATTCCCATCATGCACCATGGGAGATGTGGTTTACACAGGATTGTGTACCATGGCTCGAGTTCTGGATTCTGCTCCAGAATTGTAGCAGTGGGATCATCTTTGTGTCTTTTCATGGAGAATGAAAATGATGATGAAAATGACGTGTTTGTTTTGCTTAAATGCATATTGCTGTACAATAGCACAGAAAGAGTTTCCTCCATTTTAAACTATACTGATTACTTTACAAAGGGATTGCCACTATGAAAGTAAAATGTGATAGTCGAGCATTAACATTTTAGTGAATTGAGTCATGCAGTCATAAACTACTGCCATGATGAATTTTAAAATGAGCTTTTTGAAAATGAAAATGCATTGGGTTTAAGCCTTCCAGCTGATCCTCTGTTTGGTTGAACTGGCTTTCACAGGAGGCAATCACTGCACCGACTTTATCATTGCTCCATTACAACTCAGTTGGTTTGAGATGGTAGTGAGCATTATGTAATTGCTTGTTAGAACTTAATACACAATGGGCATGATGGGTTAAATGGCAATTAGCACAGTGTGTGTGTGCGTGTGTGTGTGTGGGGGGGCTGGATGCAGCCAGGTGGTGCAGAGGGAGGAACCTTTTGCTCGGCATAACCTGAAGCAGTTTAAGGCTCAGGGTTCACTCTGTGTTTGACAGGTCTGGCTGAGCCGTCATCCTGTTGCTTCTGTTCATGCTTCTTCTTCTTCTTCTTTTTTTTTTTTCAATTGTACCGGGCTGGTGAGGTTAGTGCACTGTGACAACTCTCACCCTCTCTGAGTGTCAGTGCACTGGCCCCTTTCTTCCTGAGATGACGAGGAGTGAGTGAGGACAGGAGTGCGACCCCCCCCCCCCCCCCCCCCCCCCCTCATGTTTTATTCCCACAGTGTGACTGCTGGTGCGTTTTAGAGTGGCATGCTCAGACACTAGGATGATCCCCGTGCTGCCCCTTCAGCACACTGACTCTGTCCCCCACACATGAAGAAACTGCTACAGTCACTCTCAGTCTGGTGGAACCACTCGATGGCGGCCCCCTGACAGCTATCCAGTCACAGCCTCTTCTTGCAGAAAACAGATAAAAGCTGTTTTTTAAAGTCTTTTCTCATGTCATCTCTCTCCACTCCTGTCTTTTTTTCTCTCTGTTGGCAGTGAGGTGTGGGTGTTGGCAGGATGTGTGTGTGTGTGTGTGTGTGTGTTTGTGTGTGTGTGTGTGTGTGTGTGTGTGTGTGTGAACATGTGTATCTCACTATACGTGTTTGCATGCATGCTGGGGATTATCACTTTATATTTGTACAGATGCGAGGATGACAGAGCGAGACACAGAAACATAGCTGAGTACTGACTTAACCATCGTCTTTGTGGCTGCTGAAGTCGTGAGCTGCAGCAGAGAGCAGAAAAATATACGCACTAGAACTGGTTTGTTTAATATTTTTCAGTCCTGGTGCTATTTTGATGCCCACATTTTAATACTGATACTCAAGAATATAAGTGCTTTTCTTTAGAAATCTTTAATTTGATTAAAAGAAAATGCTTCTGCAATGCATCAGTATTTAATTTTGTCTTTACACAACTTTGCCTAACTGAAGCGTTGTCTAAAATAAACAAATTTATGAATTAAAATGTTCGACTTAAGGTTTAGCAGTTAATCATTTCATATATTAGTCCGTCAACAAAAATATAGTCGTTAAATCAAGCAAATTTGGCAAATATACTCTGATTTGAGCTTCGCAAATGTGAAGATTTGCTGCTTTTTGTGTTTTTATGTCATTTAAATTAAATGTTTTGGGGATTTTGGACCATTTCAAATTTTTATTTTGGGCTCTCAAAACTTGTAATGGACATGTTTCCCTGTTTTCTTTACATTTCTTTGACCAAATAATGAAGAGATGTTAGAAAAAACCACTTGGCAGACTGATCAATGCTGAAAAGAATCTGTTGTTGCAGACCTGTTTCTGATCAGTGAAGAATTATACAAGTGATTTAACAAGTTAAGTCACTTTTGGTACATGAAAAATTTCATGAACATGCACGTGAATGGATGAGCACTTGCAGATGTCTGCATGCAAAATCGCACTCTTAAATTAACTGGTTCAAAGTGTGCTGTCCCTGTGGTACAGTGACTTTATGTGCACCATGTATCCATGACGTCACTAGTTCAACTTGTAACTTTGTCCCTTGTCACCCTCTGCCAATGTACGCCTGTTTTTGTACCCAGTAAAGTAAAAAATGCCAAAAATAACCATATAAAAAACAGGCCACCACAGCTGCCTTGTTGTTTGGCAAAAGGACAAATGAATGACACGGATTCCTCCTCCTCCTCTTCTTCTTCTTTGTCTCATTGGGCTGGTTGGCTAGTTATTTGATTGGCAGGATTACCACCAGTGGAAGGATTATTGTCACAAAGACGTTTCAAGCCCTCCCACCTCTGGTATCATCTGCTCAGCACAACGCACACGATGAGGAAGGGTGTCATTTTCTAATATATGACCGCAGATGGGTTAATTATCAGCCTTAATCAGTCTGTTATCACCAGTGTAATGCAGACAAGTGCAGACACACTGCTGTTCAGGCTTTAGCAGACACACACACACACGCACACACACAGTGATAGCTACTAACATTTGTCACCACATATTTCCAAGTAAATGAGATGAGATTGTACATGTCAGTTGTCTACTTTTTGGCATTAAAACCGTTGTCCCTCCAGGAGACTGTCACGACTTGCTTGGCCAATCATAATACAAACCGGACTGGCATGGCAAAATGTACTAGATCAAAATGTTTTAATCCCCCGTCTGTTTCCACGCGACACGCGCTCTAAAGAGAAGGAGCAGCTACATTCCCCTCGGAGCGATGCCGAACAGTTCGGTGGAAATGAAAAGAGGTAGCGCTCGGAATGGCATCCACATTCAGAATTAATTAGCCTGGTGCCATATTTGGAACAAGGCGGGACAAAGAGGAAGAATTAAACAAGAATGGGGCAGACAGCAGCTGGTAACTAATCCAATAAATGATTTTGTGTTATTAAAACGCTCATACCAGCAGCGAGATTAAAGCCAGAGTCAGTTTTGATTAATGAGAAGCGTGGTTAATCAAGTCTGTCTCCACAACACACACGGGGACAGATGTAAACACGTGGACAGACACACACACACACACACACACACACACACACACACACACACACACACACACACACACACACACACACACACACACACGGACAAACACGTTTATGTTGGGTTATTGCATAGTTTTGACTGATTTTATTTGACATATAGAGAAGATCTCTACTCTACATGTCTGCCTGTGTGTGGGTGTGGGTGTGTGTGTGGGGGGGGTGTGATATCCTTGACTGTGGTTTCCTGTGCTGTGTAAAAAGTGGGTCATCTCTGGCTTTGTTGACAGGAGGTAATCTGTTCAGCACCTGAGATTTGAAATGTTTCTTGGTTTGCTCGATGTCAGTGTTTTACATTTAGATTTATTTGTACTTTTACTTCTTCCTGGAGGGGGCGTGGTCGTGGACGAATTAATTTGAGGCTACAGGGTTTTGTTTTGCAGTTTGATTGGAAATATTTCACGTTTAGCTTTGAAGCTAACTGCTAATGCTTTTGTGGCCTCAGTGTTTTTATAATTGTGTGTTTCTGTCCTTGAATTCACTGCGTGAGCTCATTTGCTTATTTTAGTTTAGTCGGCCTGTACTTGATTTGACCACAGGTTTGTCCGTTTGTGTCTTTCTGCATGCGGTCCAGTCTCAGATGCTGCAGGCCTGGTGTGTGTGTGTGTGTGTGTGTGTGTGTGTGTGTGTGTGTGTGTGTGTGTGTGTTTCCCTGTGTTATTGTCTGCCAACTGCAGCATTCAGATCTCAGATCAATGCAGGTTACAACAGTAGCTGGGTTCACACATTCCATTACCAAATATGGGCAACAGAGCACAATGCAAATTACTGTCAGGCCTCAGGCTTGTTTAGTGTAATTACTCCTCTCCTCCATTCCTCTTCCTGTTTCTCCTCTTAGACGTTTCCCCTCCTCTCCTTGTCATTTTGTCATTTCATTTCCTCTTTTTTCCTTCAACTCATCTTTGCTCTTTTTTTCTTCTTTATATGCCATTCATCACCTCTGTCTTCCTTTTCTCTCACCTTAACTCCTTGGCCTCCTATCCTCTATTTATCATTCATCTTCTCTTCTCTTCTCTTCTCTTCTTTTCTCTTCTCTTCTCTTCTCTTCTCTTCTCTTCTCTTCTCTTCTCTTCTCTTCTCTTCTCTTCTCTTCTCTCCTGCTTGGCATGCATCTCCTCTCCTCTCATTCTTTCTTATTCCTCCCCTTTTCTCTCACCTTTCTCTCCTAATCATTGCCCTCTTCTCCTTTATTTGCCATTCATCACCTCTGCTCTCCTCTTTCTGGTATTCTCCTGCTCTGTTTGCCAATCACTCTCCTTCCTCTTCCTGCCATTCTGTTTCTCCTCTCATAACCCATTCATATCCTCTCCTCTCCTGACTCCATTTGCTTCTCTTCGACTCAATCAATTTATCATATTAGTTTTCCTCACTGCTCACACTGGAATTCCCCCTCCTTATATTCTTCATCATCTTTTGAGATGCTTCAAAAGGGAGAGTGTGTTTAGATTTGTCACCTTTTTAACTGAGCTAGTGATGAGGTTGGTCTGTTAAATCGGTAGCTGACCAAATGCTTTGGGCACATGCAACCAAAAATCTATCAAGTGCGACTAAATATTTTCACTGGTCGCACCGGTGCGCCTGACATTTAGAAGGTGTGCGTGTGTGTTCTGTGTGTGTGTGTGTGTGTGTGTGTGTGTGTGTGTGTGCGTGTGTGTGTGTGTGTGCGTGTGTGGCATTATTCTTTTTCCCACCTGCATTCTGCAAAGACCTGCTCCTACTCTGCGTCTGATTGGCTCTGACCCTGATATTCTTCCTCACTGAACGCAGGTTGGGAAAACATGAAAACAAGGCATTTATGTGTGAAACCACACCCTGTTCTCCTCAAACAACATCACAGCCTTATAACAGACCAGTCATTCATAATGAAGAGAACTATTGATTGTTTTTTCATCATCAAGAAAAATGCTGTTGTACCTGTCACACCTCTAGCTGCAGTGACTAAGTCCTATACTTAAGCCACTAATTGCTGCTCACTGCAACTCTGATTGTTTAGATGTGTCCTCAAAATAATGATATCCAGTCCTTACCAATGCTGACGTTGATCTGCAAGATCCATAATGTCCAATAAGACTTGTTTACAAAGTTAAACAAAAAGCAGCCACAAAGTTTTCCGAGAACAGTCAAAAACTGTTTGCTTATTTACAATGAGCATCACCTTTGATTACTGCCTGCGGCTTAAATTTTCTGTGGACAGCCTCGGCCTTACATCACCCCCTTATGCCTCGGAGGAATATCACACAAATCAAATACGTGGCTCCTACAGCGGCCCTGAAACGCCTGGCCCAGACGTCATTGTATAAAATCTTAACACCAATCTACATCTGAAAAGTAGCTAGTAACTAAAGCTGTCAAATAAATGTAGTGGAGTCAGATATTTTTAATTGTAGTGGAGTAGAAGTATAAAATGGAAATACTCAAGGTAGTAACTGTACTTAGTGACTGGGCGATTTGCCTAATCCTGACCCAACAACTTCAAATCTGACAAAGAATGGCTTGTCCAATCTCCGTGGCTTCTATATGATAAAACAGCCAATAAAAGTTAACACTTACAAGGTTTTATTGTGGCACCAAAAAGGGAAGTGAAAGATTTTGTTTGCACCATAATGAAAAGGAAAGGCCCACCAGTGTAACCAATGTAAACAAGTTAGTCTGGAACCCTGTTTGGTTAGCTAAGAATTACTGATCTTGAAGTTAACTTATCTGGTTTAATAGCTGATCGTATGAGGCCTATGAACCATGGGAAATACTCTTCTCTGATTGGTTGACAGGTGTCTTTGTATAGAACATAGTTCAAACAAAGCTCCACAGTAAATTAGTGCAAAATATATATTAATCTGAGGACAGCAACAACACTAACTCATGATTGAGACTGGAGTTGTATGGAGTTGGATTTGCACCTCTGGCTGCCTGATAAATATAAATCCAATATTCACTCTGCTCTTAGTGTCCGCCATCTGTCCATGTAGCTGCTAAATGATCCACAATTTGGAAACTACATTGATGAGAGCGGTGAGAGAGAATCGATACAGTAAAGTTGTGCGGCAAAAACAAACAAAACAATGAGCTGAAAGATAGTAAAATGTTCAAACGAGCCGAGGACAGTTGCAGAATCGGTGATAAATCTTTGTCAGTGTTTGCAGACCCCATGAAATATCAACATCCTTAATGTGTTGTAATTCCCGCTCAATGTTGGAATCCTATGTAACATAATGAGGGGTTCGTATTTCTATTATTTCTACATATTGTAACTCTAACATAAAAGCCTATACAATCCTTTTAATGTCCTTTTCTCATATTGTGAATATTTACCTGGATTTTAAAGTACCAGAGTCTAACATTAAATGTCCACCTGTGTATACACACAAAGACACACACACACACACACACACACACACTTGTTACTCTACAGGGGTTTGGCTGCTATTGATTGTCGGCATTGTTGATATTCACCACCACAGCAGCAGCCTCGATATACTGTAGTCGCTGTAGCTTATTGGTGGGGGAAGGACTTGGGGTGGGGGGGCGAGGGGTGGGGGGCAGGCAGGCAGGCTGGCAGACCGGCTGAGAAACATGGCGAGAATGACCCAGGTCGAAGGAAGAAGAGGAAAAATGAGAGCAATATAAATGGAGGGACAATGTTTCTCCTGCTCTGCTGTAAGAAAGGCTTAGTGGGAATGATTACTGGTGAAAGCGAAATTGGCAATCTGCCCTTTCTTGTCTTTCTGTGGCTCTGGTTTTTGTGCCCAATCCTCCCCCTCCTGTCGCATCTCTCTCTCTCTCTTTTACTATCTCAATCTACTTCCCTCTATAGCTCTGTCTCTCTCCTTCACTCCCCTTTTACACCTCTCCCCTCTTGCTTTTTGTTTTTATCTCTCAGTTTTATTTCTGTCTTTCCCTCTTCACTCTCTGCTTAGTTTCTGTCATTCTCTCTCCGACCTCCACGCCCTGATTTTGCTCATTTGGTTCTCGTCTTCTCCCTCCTGAGTATGTTGACACTTGGCCAGTTACATTTGAAAACACTTGTTCTCATCTCAGTTTTCACCCTTTGGCTCCCTTACATTGAGCTTTTTGAAAGGCGTCTTCGGAGAGGATGAATATGAACATGTTGGCCTGGTGAACATGGAAGGGGGTGTGATGCAGGGAAATTAAAGCTACCCGTAAAAAAACAATGCTTATGTCTATATGTGTATCTCTGAGCTGCAGTCAGGGCCGGAGGCATTATGTTTTCAGCTTGTCTGTCCATCCACATGTATGTACGTCCCATTCTTGTGAACGTGATAAAGTAACACGTAACCCAACACCTTGCGGTCATTTCTTATAATTTGGCACAAACATTCACTTGGATTCAAGGATGAACTGATTAGAATTTGGTGGTCAAAGGGTCAAAGGTCAAGGTCACTGTGACCCCACAAATCACGTATTTGGCCATAACTCACAAATTGATATGCTGATTATGACACAAATAAACACAAATGTGTAATGGGATAAAATGATGAAGTGATGATATTTTCTATCCAAAACATCAAAGACGTTACATCATAATGTTCTGCAAAACCACTGTGGCTGTGTCCGAAATCACTGGTGGTGATTCTACTTTTGTTGAATATTGTAAATCATGCAATCCAAAATCCATGTCTGCTTCCTTGTCGTCTTCCTCCTTTTTTTTGGCGGCACATTGCTGGGCTTCTTTACGTTTTGCTGCCACCACATATGGAAGAGTGGAATATTGTGAAAGTGTCATTAATGTTTATTGTGTCTCAGTTTTGTTTGCCATGAAAATGAAACACAGGGTGCTCTTTAAGAAGACTGCTCTCTGTCGCCTCTAAACAACTCTATAATCGACCAGTTTAAATCTCAAAATATTTCATTAGTCACTACAGATGTTGCCATTAAGCTGCACATACAGTATGTTTATTTGATCAGACGTCATTAAATAATCATTTGTTTTACCTCTCAGCGCAGTTGCTGCTTAAAACATTTAGGATCGGGTTAGAGTTCCGTTCTCTGAGAACAGAAACAGAAAACATATGTAGGTGAAAACACCCAGGTGATCACAGAGAACAGGATGTGGCAGAGCAGAGGTTTAACATTCTGAGTAACTGGGCAAAGTCTGCACCACTCCTTATGTTGGCTGTGACGCACTGTTTTGTTATTTGGCTACTGAAGTAGATTAGTTTAGGAACTTGAGTGTGTGAGAAAAACTCAAAACAATATCATTTTCACACAGGAATGTAAATATGTTGTGGTCATTGTTTTTTCTTTTTCTGATTTCTTCCTGTTTTAATTTCTTCTCTTTCCTCGCCGTCTCTACACCAGATTAATCCTGTGCTCTCTCTCTCTTTCTCTTCAGTCTCTCAACCTGCTCTCCGTTTTCTATCTTGTTTTTTTTCACCGTTTCTCTGTGAACTCACTCCATCTCTGGCTGACCTTATTGCTACAGTGTGGGGCAGGTTGAGTCATGTTTATTTCAGTGGCTGTCTGTACCTGGGACCTTACCACACACCTCTGTCTCTCCTCATTCCTCTTCTTCCTTCCATTTAAATCTCTCTTTATGGCTGACATCGTTCGTTTTGTCTGCCCTGCCCTCCCTCCCTCTCTTTCTCCTTTTAGCTTGACACTGATATAGCTCTTTGCATTCTCGCTTTTAATCTCCGGTCTTGCTCTCTGCGAGGAGCCAGATTCTACAATCCACATGCTGGTTCCAAAGAAATCTTAAAACTATCTAAATCTGAGGCTTTTTAAAGCTGGTATGAGTCTTACACACCATGTGCAGTTTTGAGGGGAAGAGGTTGCTTTATTTCATAGTTTAATGAGTAGATGTGGAGACTGCATGACGCTGCTGGTTGAAAAGGTGGGAAGAAGTACAGTGCAAATAAGCTTGACCTCTGAGGGAGGATAACAAACCATATTTGTTTTTCAGATCATCATGTTTGTTCTTAGTTTGACTTTCCTTTTACTGAGAGACAGTGAGTCAGGATTTCACTTTGGTATTTCCCAAACTCTCCACACCTGCTCTGTCTGCTGATGAAGATCTGAAGGTTTCATGGTGTGACCCAAAGAAGCCTCAGCAAGCTAGATCTCTAGTTTTTCAGCTACCTGACCAAACAAGTTGTCACTTTCACCTCAACAATGAATTCTTAACTGTCTTTTCTAGGGCTACAACAAATGTTTTTTTTCATCATCTATTTTTTTTTTCTACCTGTAATCAATTTATTGTTTAGTCAGTAAAATATCTCAGAGCTTATAAGGGTTTTGTGGTGGACTGGCCGTCACTTAAGGAAGGCAGCGGCCACTGAGACAAACAACCAACAGGAAGAAACGGCATCTAAACTTTGCACATTAAACACAGCCATGTTTATAGCATTGAGGAGCAGTGTGGATTCCCCATCTCCCCAGGACAAACACAAACTGACATCCACCCAGTGTATAAACATGTACAGTTTACCCGTTATTTCAAAAAAGCATATGACCTTTCATAACCCCAAATATAACCAAACTCCTTCCCAATCTGCCCCCCCTCTCCTCAGTCCACTTGGTTTGCCCAGAGGGGGGGTGGGGTGTCTCTCAGCCACAGACAGAGTATGAACCACAGGTGATCGGTGAGTATACGCATTAGTGCCGATCTACCCGTCACGTACTTTTAATGAAAATCGGCTGATCAATCGGGGCATCCCGACCGGAAATGTATCATAATGCATATAATCAAGATAATGCATCAATCAACTAAATATGATCCATCTTTAGCCAATTAGTACATTAAAAAGAATCACAGGAATATTTAAGCGTGGATGTCTGAGTGTCTGAGTGCATGTAATGTTTGTGTTTGGGGACGTGGGTGTGGGAATTATGCTCCTGTTTAGTGAAGGGATGCTTGCAGCTCCATCACTGGGCTCAAGGTCTTCAACAGACCCAAATCCAATTAAGAAATTCAATATATGTCATTGTTGATTAATTAATTTCATTATTATTTTTTTGTTACAAATTTTTCTGTCATGTTGTTGACTGACCAAAACCGCCTTATTGGCTGTTGTAGCTTCAGAGCAGTCATGAGTCAGTAAAGATAGCAGTGGCCACAGTTTTTCTGGGTTCCTTGGTTTCTTTTTTAAGATTTAAAATTCAGCTCTGGCTTTCAACCCCCCCCCCCCCCCAATTTTGGATTCCTGAAACCTGCAGATACCAAGGATGTGTTCAGTGAGTAAGTTGGACATCGGAGTGTTTGTATTTAAATGTCAGTGGTGCCCGTTTGCACTACAAATACTCATATTTTCATTACTGCTGGTGTGTGTGTGTGTGTGTGTGGTGTGTGTGTGTGTGTGTGTGTGTGCGTGTGTGTGTGTGTGTGTGTGTCACTTTCTGGTGTTGTTTGATGTACAAAATGTGATGTTTCATTATAGAACATCGGAAGCCGACACTTCATTCTCACCAACTTTAACTCTGCTTTCTTTCTATTATTCTGTTTTCCTTCTCGCTATTTATCTGTCTCTCTCTCTCTCTCTCTCTCTCTCTCTCTCTCTCTCTCTCTGTTTAAGTTTAACTTTAAGTTCCTGTTCTCTTGCTCTCCTTCCTCCTGAAGTCTCTTTGATTTCACATGTTCTCTCATGTGCTTTGTAAGTCTGCTCCTCTATCAGAGCCTCCTCTTTCTCCTCAGTCAACTAGCCATGACCTGTCACACACCCACACACACACACTCACAAAACACTAAGAGATTCCTTCAACCAGACACACACACAAAATGACTGAAAAATAGGTGGTTAAAAAAAAACAACAAAAAAAAACACACGCACAGAAGACAAAAAGATAAAGGCACACACAAACACAAAGTGGAACATATACATAACTGCACTCGAGAAGCAGACACACAACCAGACACAGAAACAGCCACCTAATCGCACATTTACATGCAGGCAGATGTACACACAGGAGAATGGCTTGACAATCTGTTTCCTAGCCTCATTTTCTCTTTCATTCTCTCTCTCTCTCTCTCTCTCTCTCTCTCTCTCTCTCTCTCTCTCTCTCTCTCTCTCTCTCTCTCTCTCTCACTGTCTCTCTCTCTCTCTCTCTGTCTATCTCTTGCTCACTCACTCAATTTGGTTCGATTTACCATCCTGTCAGGCCCGCTGATGCCCTCATTTCAGGCCCGCTATGTAAATATTATTGTTGAATCTGAGATGAGATGCCGTTCCCTGGCGAATCTCCTGCTGCTGTTTCTCCCAACGATCTGTCATATAGGCCGACATATAATCTATCACCCTGACAAACTATACAACCCCCCCCACAGTCCCTCCACCCCCCATCTCTCTCCTTCTCTGGGTTCCAGCCAGGTGGGAGCGGATATATCAGCACCCAGCTAAGGCACTTGTAGGTTTCTTTGCTAAGGGATGGGAATCGAGAACCGGTTCCTGTTGAGAACCAACTCCTAGCTTCTCAGTTCCTTGTATGGATGCTGGTATGTTTTTTTTGTGCAATACAAAACAATGCACATCGCAAAACAATGTCAAAACTCATGCATCTACGCTGCAGGAAACTTGCAGCAAGACGCAGTTGTAGCAGAGAGAAAGAGATGGTCCAAAGCGTGGCTTCAGTTCATTTCAGTTCATTTCAAACGAGGGTGGAAACACCAGCAATATACTGAAACATCTTTCTACACAACATGAGCTTAACATCCAGGAATGCCCTGTATTTGACACTCTACGCATGAGTGCCACTGCTTCCTAACTGAGCAGCACGTCCGTTCCATGATCCGAGGATAAATATCCTATGTTATAATAACATTAGCGCCAGGCAGGCAGGCTTAGCAGATTTGTTCTTGGACTTAGAAATCCTAAATCAGCATTTCCCATGGATAAGCTTTACTTAGGTGGCCCACCCGTGTCGATTAGGACCCGCCCAGGTAGATAAAATCACTCGGTTTAAACTTAGGTAAAACTTACATTAAAATCTTATTTCACTCTTTTCAAGCTAACTCTTTTTTGGCCACACACCTGTCTGAGTAACTGAGGGACTGGGGACTGGAGGGTGCTTTGTTTGCAGCTCTTTAGCTAGTATCTGCATGTGAGATGTAAATCTGTAAATAACCTGACCCCCCCCCCCTCTAAACTGCATGAGTCCCTGCATGTGACATCGGTCACAAGCCACGCCACCCACTGCCACGAGTAAATTGTCAACCTGTGGGAAAGACTGTGGGGAATGAAAACAGCAGTTACAGTGGAGCTTTTGCACACCTGAGTCACATGCATGCCTTTCTCCTCCTCTGTTTCAGGGATAATAAAACATGTGTAGGCCTACTTTTTTTTCCCACACAGAAAAATTGATCATGAATCGTTCTGGGAATCAATAAAGAATTGGGCCTATAAGCAGAATCCATAAAATCTTAGACATTCTCATCCCTATTCCCTGCCCCTTATTTTGAAGTTTTCAATCTCTCCCCCCTCCTCCCCTCATCCCCAGAGGGCTCCCCTCGATCTGCTTTGTTTCTTTTTCTCTGTACATGATGTTTCAACACAATGATGAGCACTGGTGTGTGATTGTGTGCGTGTGTTTCTCCGTTGTGCGAAGCCTGGCGTCTGTGTTGAGCGTGTGAATGTCTGCAGCGATATGTTTTGGTTTTCTGTGGTGTTCTGTTTTGTACATAAGTGCCTGAAATGACTGTGTCTGTATTTCTGAGACGCAGATCGATGTTATAGCTGGTGTATAGTGATTGTGTGACTGCCGAGACAATACAAGCTGTCAGACATGTTTTTGACAAGTTCGTTATGTTTGTACTGTAAATATGAAGCTACAATCAGCTAGTTAGCTTAGTTATGTCGTGTCTGGTTTGTTAAAAAAATGACATTTAGCGGTTTCATGGGAGGTTGTGTGCTGGGAGCGGTAACTGTCAAATTACTAATAACGATAACAATTAAAGAAGTCGCTGCTTCCCGTTAAACACGTTTTTCACCGTAGTCTTTGTGTGGATTAAACAAATGAGACATAACTGAGATCATTTGTGAGCTTCAGAAATGCTGCTGGGCGGTCTCATTAGCTGTTTCAAGCCTTTGTGCTGAGCTAAGCTAAGCTAACCAGCTGCTGCAGCTTCATGTTCAGTGCATAAACCGGAGAGTGGTATCAATCTTCACTTAAAACTGAGAGTAATTGTAAATGTGTGTGTGTGTGTGCTCCATGTGGACCATTAAGAGAGAGGAGTACATTAAGATAATGTATCTCCTGACCTCATCTCTTTGTAGCTCAGCCCTGGCTGTGATCAATAACCTGCTGTGTGTGTGTGTGTGTGTGTGTGTGTGTGTGAGTGAGTGAGTGAGTGAATATGTATGTGTGTCAATAAGTCGGTTCCAAGCAGCTACGTGTGCGTGTCGCTGCTCGCCAGGTTGTTGTCATGCTAATCACAAACATGTTGTGTTGACGAGCAGAACTTGCCACTTGTTTTAATGAGGCCTGTCTGTTCAGCAGACGGCCACTCTGTTTGTTTTCTTAGTTTTCAATTAGGAGACAACACCTCAGGACTTTGAGGCATTCAAAGTCAAACACACACACACACACACACACACACACACACACACACACACTGCATGTATATGTTATTGAAAATATGCTTCTCTGTTTGAAATAAAAGGCTCAGATTACACTCTCTTCCTCTCTATCTGTATATGAATCTATATTGCGTGTGTATGTTGTCGCTGAGCGATTGCGTTCCTGTCTGCTATCAATCAGGGTCAACGCAGCGTGTACTAATTACAGTGTTGTATGATGATTTATGAACAAAGCAGCTGCAGCTTAGTCACAAACCCTTGCTGCTGCCACTGCCAAGCCTCTGGTTCTCACTGTCAAACACCACGTGTGTGTGTGTGTGTGTGTGTGTGTGTGTGTGTGTGTGTGTGTGTGTGTGTGTTTGTGTGTGTACCTCATTAGTATATAAGAAGTTTTTTCAACCCAATGATTAGATTTGCCTCTGCACGCAGAACAAAGCCACAAGAGGAGATAACATAAAATTAAAACAAACAGTTTTATTCTTCTGAGTTCTTGGTTGGCAAAATAAAGCAGATTGCTTCATCTGCACAAACACTGAATGGATAATGAGCAGTTTTCATTATTAAGAGGCAAAGTCGAAGTCAAAGGAGCGACTGTAATACTTGATCACAGTTAACAACACTTGGGGAAATTGCTGTCTTTAATTCATTGGGTTTGTTTGAGCATTAATTTTATTTTGTCAAATTAAAAAAAAATGAGTTAAGATTATTGTCTTTGAGAGTAAAGCATTACTAATTATACACTATGCCTTTTATAATGAACAGGTATAGCTGTCAATAATTGTACTGTGGCTTCAGTCCTTCTCATGAAGAATTAGACTTCAAACCATTTACAAGAAATGTGTTTTCATTGCTTTTCCCAGAGCTGATGAAGAAACTGAAGTTTAGCTTCTGTGTGTAAGAATGTATAATTCATACTGAACTCTGCTTTTATTCGATGAGAATGCAAACACTGAAATCTACACTTAAACAGGAAGTGTGTGAAGTGATGGTAGGACAGCAGGGTTATGTCTGCAGCAGCTTTAAGTTGAGCTTTGTGTGGCCATGTCATTGTGTGTAAATTTGACCAAAGTCACATTCTGTGTTTCAGAGTATATACTTCAGTCAGTGTACTCACATGTAATACCTTGTGTGTTCCTGTGTCATGTGACGTGGAAATTAGGCTGCCATCTGCGCCAACGACGTGTCCTTCAAACACGGTCGACGTTTTCATGTTTGAAAATTCGTTGATGGTCTCTCCCCTTCCGCTACCTAGCCAAAGTGGCGGTCGTTTAGGATGAGAAGTGTCCATTGTTTTACAAAATCTTTTTGGAACATTTTGAGTAGGACTGCACGATATGCAAAAAAAAAAAATCATATTATGATTATTTTGGCAGATATTGCGATTGGCAATTTCAGTTGAAAGAGCTATTTTTTCATTTCATTTTCACTGAAAAAAAATGTAAAAATGATGTGATTTTTGTTGGGTCTTGTACCAAACTTCATCTTAAATAGATCAAAAACAAACCTTCAGTAGCTGCATGTGTATTTGAAGTAATACTGGTAACACTGGTTTGCTTAATGCATCACCAAATGATCTACAGGGGTGATTTCATCTGTGTGTTCTCTACACTTAAAAGTCAATTTGTTGAAATCTCTTTAATGGACCAAAGGAAAAATGGAATGTATTCATTTTTTTAATCGACAGTGAGGAGTTCTTTATGGTTGAATTCGCCCACATGCTGAGACATAAACACAAGCATGTGTATGTGTATCGTCATGTTGAATAAAGGCCATCGTTCTTGCTCATGTCTGCTGAGAAGCTGTTTCAAACAAAGAAGAAAGTCCAAGAAACAGAATCATTGATCAAAAAGACCAAAAAGTTGCTCCAGCAAATGGGAAGCTGTTCTTACGTCTGCGTTTTGCCGAAGCTCTTCTTCACTGTTGTGTGTCACCCCTTCACGCCACAGGAGCCGACTTTGAGCTACAATAATAAGCATGTCTGCATGGTTTCACATTTATAGTTGCAGATTCTGTTTCATCAGTTGTCCATAGTCAGCACTACTGAAATGCATCAAAGTTATTCAATCTCTCCAACTCTTCTGAGTTGATTCCAGTGCTATATGAGTTCAGGTCAACATGTATTGGAGATGATTGTAACTATTGTTTGTTCTATATTTAAACACTGTGCTTCTGACTTGTTAGAATAGGATCTAAAACTAAGATGAGTTTGATTTGTTCCACTGTAAGGCTTTAATCTGGAGACAGAGTGGAAGGATTGAAGCTGCAAAGCAAAGCCTGTATAAAGCAACAGCAACAATAAGTTACTAAATCATTCACATGATCTTATTGTAGTTATGACTTAAATGGAGCTCTAATTTGAGTGTCATGTTGATTGGACCAAGTTAGACCAAGATAATATGATACTGTTTGAGATTTTAAGGATTCGGTTTGCCAGATAATTTTTAACATGTGTTAGGTTTATGACAGGAATCAGGAATGTGGATTTTACATCTGTGATTTGGGGAAATAAAAAAAAAAAAACTGTCAGAAAACAGAAGGCTGTATGCTGTGAGAGTATCATTTTAAAATCCAGTTTATGTACATTTCAGTTTTCCTGTTCTTAAGTTCAACCACTCTCACAGATCTCACAGTTGTTATTGCCAGCGTCTCTTTATCCACAATTTCACCACAATTTGGTGCTTTCATCGTTTTTCTTTTTGTTTCGTTTTGTTTTTCGCTGTATCTGGGCAAACTGCAGGATAAATGATCAAGTCAAATTGTGTTTTGATGCCACTTTTGGATCTTTGGGATGCTCACTAATCTTCAGGCCTGTTCCCAGTTTTAAAAGCTGCACTTGGAGCAGTTGTGGTTCTTTTTGCCAGCGTGAATGGGTTAAACATAGAGCGACACTACACTTAATCTGAAACTCTGTGATCATCAGACCTTTTCAGATTAAAGAAAAACAAGTACTGCAAATGTCATAGCAAATGCTATTGAAGGCCAAATTAACATTGTTCATTAAATTCAAAAAGTCAAAAACATGCCAGTAAATTTCTAACTTAAGCTTTCTGAAAATGCAAAACATATAATGAATCAAGTTCTTAATGGTGCTAAATGGCACCCAGGATGAATAATGGTCTTACTCTCTAACTGATGGTTCACAGTCCTTTTAATTTGAAACAGTCTTTGTACTGTAGTTCACTTTATGCACCGTGAACCGTAAGAGCTAACAGAAAGAGAAAACAAAAATAAAACAGTTCCATTTCATTATAACATTCAATTTTACATTTTAAACAGATCAGATTTTAGCTCAATAACAATCTCTGACAGATTGGTCAAATTCATCTTATTTAGTCAAATGAAATATTTAAATGTTCAGGTTTTCTGCAGTGAAGTAAAGAAAACATACACATGCTTGAGGATAAACAATAGCACATTAGCTAGCTGAAGCCTAATTTATAACCGTAAAACCAGCAGAACAAACAAAAACCAAAGTAAATATTTATAAAATGATTAAACATAGGGCTAACATATTATGAAATTATATTTGTCCAACCATACTTAAGGTAATTTACAATGCTACCTTTACTGTTTCACCATTGCACCACACAGTCCTCGAACTCACTGCTCAGTAAACACTGAATTAATGATATACAGATGAAAAACCATCAAGGAATCGAGGCAGAACTAAGTGTCCAGGTGACTATATTTTAATGTGTCCAGTTAGAATCTGCTTTATAGTAAATGCAGCTATTTAAAAACAGTTGAAACTGTGTCTGAAAACTTTCACTACAAAAAAATGTAGCCTGGTTTTAACCCGGAGGCTAAGACATTGTTTGACGTGCAAATCACAAATATAATGTTCACATATTTACTACTTTCATAATCTGAGCCTCCACTGTCTTTATGATGTTTTACATTACAGTTTTTATACCTCAGTGTGTTACCCATATTTCAATTTGGCACAATCTTTATCCCTAATATAGGTAAAATTGCTCATGTGGATAGTTGGGTGCCTACATAAATCTACCCTGTCGGCCTTGTGCAGAGGCTGTGTGAATATGAATGACACAATGGGTAATATGCTGTTGACATTGTTGGTATGAAATGAACAAATTGGTTCCTGCTTAGCATTTAGACATGCCATCTGCTTTTCTAAATAGTATCAGGCCATGCTCAATTGATTTCCATAGAGGCGAGATAGGGCCGCCAGTGCTCTAAGTGCACCAAAGGTTGTGTGTTAAGGCAGAGATTCTCATTACTTTGAATCCGGCGGCACGCGCATACAAGACCAAATATCACAATAAACCTAATTATCTGCTGCTTGGAAATGTCACACAAAACCTTGTTTGTTCATACAAGAGCAGGGGCAAAATTTAAAGAGCTTCCATCCTGAAAAGTGAATTGCAGCAGCTCTGAAGATGCTGTGGTAATTAAGTGTTGGGGCTTTTAAATGGACGAATTATCATATAAAATAGTTTTTGACCTTTATTTATTCAGAAAAGGTTGATTGAACATGGGTGTTTTTTTATTTATTTATTTTTATATCAAGAGTGAAAACACATTCACACCTGCAAGCCCCCCGACCACAGTGTGATAGTGTAATTATAATTGTGTGTATTGACTGTTCCCAGTATGAATGAACTTTACGAAAGCTGCAGGACTCAGAACATAAAGAACCGTTACGTTCACTCTTTATAGATGATTCAGTCTCTGGAAAAAGGGTAAATCAGAAAATAGATGGGGCATATGAAGAAACGCGATAACAAGATGCATCTGAAAAGTTTCCTCAATATTTACTTTTTCTCCTTGTAAATTCATAAAAAAATTATACAAATGAAAACCACCCGTTGGTGTAACTGTTCACAACAGAGATGAATGATTTAAACAAAATCCACTGGAGGAAACTGGAAAAAATATGATTTGGTAATAATTCTGACAAACTGACCCTTTAACTGACTTACAGTGATGCAGTTACAGCTACAGTAGCAATAACTCCCTGTTGGTCATCCTTCAATAAGACACAGCTTGTGATTTGAAAAGTTAAACTGTTTAAACTTGGGGTCTGACTAAAGCCGAGGTCTTTCCGTGCACCTCATGGCCGCTCCTAATTGACTTGAATGTTTGAAAGGCACTGGCAGTTTGACAAAAGCCTGCCCTGAACAATTACCATCAAATTACGTTTGAGCAAAGTACTGAACCCTCTGTAGCTGGGTGAAAGGAAGGTGTGGTTGCAGTGGGAAGCTAGCAGGTGCGAATGGGATTTGATTATATAAGAAAGCTCGGACGGAAAATGGACAAAGATGCACTTCAACCAGTTTTGTGTAGTAATTAAAGATGAATGATAAAGACGTTGTTTACTTTTCATTTGACCAAATCTCCAGCCTCCACTCACTGTAGCTGGGGAGGGGACATAATGGACAGGAGGTGCAGCAAAGCAACCCAGGCTATCAAACCCTGCCAGGCCGGTCTGACAGGTGGCCGCATATGTCATTCCTCCACAGATCCCTGGCTGTCGCAGGTGTGTTTGTTTTCTGCCAGATGACTGCCCTCTGGGGTGGAGATTTAATTGTCGCCTGGAACCTGAGTTGGCGCCGGTTGAGATAGTGTGGTGGAGCGGTGTGTTCATACGGGTCGATGAGCTCTGGCGTGGCTTCTGATAGGCACACGGAAACACTCACATGTACATACACACACTGATCTTTACATGTATCTCATATTAAACACGCACAAACACACACACACACAGATGCATATGGGACAACTTGGCACACACACACTCAGTGCTGGGAGGTGGTGACAGGTCAAAGAAGAGCCATTCATCACTCGGCTATGATCAGAGAGAGAGGAGTAATGGAGGGATAAAGAGATACAGGAGGAAGGAATAGAAAAAGTAGGGAAGGAAAAGATGGAGAGTCTTGGTAAAAGGAGGAGAAGTAAAAGAAGAGAAGAAAGATGGAGGAATTTAGATAGAAATGGGAGGTAGAAGAGCTGGAGGGAATGTGAAGGAGAAGACTGTATAGGAAAAGATGGAGGTGAGAGAAAGTGGAGGGGCCAGGTGAAGAAGCTTTAAATAGGCAGCGTGAATCATTGCCATGCTACATTATATTCACATGCTAATGAAGCACTGTAACACATGCACACACAGCTAAACAGCCCTGCTACATGAGTGTTGTCTCACTTTACAGTGAGGGACACAGTAAAGTGAGACAACACCCAGAGCTGTCGAAAGGAGGACTTACTTAATATAGTACATAAAGAAGCTAGTGTAGCTCTCACACACACACAAACAACAGCCCACAGCTTTTCTTTTTGCATCCTATTATTGTTGTTTTGTAGTGTTGGTGCAGATAAGGCAACGTCTAATAATGGAGAACTGATTCCTCGCAGGGACAAGCTTCGCCACTGCAACAGTTCATTGTTCATGCCAAGGCCGATCCCGTCGGCCAGGAAGCTAAACAGCCTTCCTTATTCACCAGGGAGCAGAAGATACAACTCAAAAGGGGAAAAAACACGAGATAATAGGGGAGAAAGAGATGGAGACAGAGGGGGAGAGATGAGTAAGATATTGAAGTTTCCTTGGTAATGAATCAAAATGAGCAAGGCAGTGATGGCGATGCTTTACTGGTGGGGTAGTGGAGGCTAAATGCCAAGATTCCCAGGGGAACACTCACTCCCTCTCTTTTTCAACAGCTTTGTGACAAAAAAAAAAAATAGAAATGAATCTGGTTACTCACTTTTTTTCTCCTCTTCCTCTAGCTTTGCATTTTGAGACAAAATAGCCTGTAGATTTCCTGACCTTTTCCTCCAGCGAGCTTATTATAAACTCTGAATAGAAGCTGCTTGCGCAGTAAGCAGGATTTTTCCTGCCAGTGCCACAATGAAGGACAAACATGATTATGAGTCATAAGGTTATGCTTTGTAGAGGAAACTGGTGGCACATTAAGATACTGAATAGGATACAATCGAACTCCAAGGCAAATGAACAACAGATGGTATTTAACCATTCGACCAGTCATGAGTAGCTTGCAACCATATGTATGTATATACCAAGCACTTTATTAGAACACCTGTGCATCTGCTTATTATCCAGTCAGTCAATCATGTGGCAGCAGTGCAATAAGTCATGTAGATACGTCCCGGATGAGGACACCGGACTGTACGAGTGCCACATCCCGGAGGCAGGCGTGGAGCAGAGAGTCCAGCTGACTGTCACAGGAAAACGTGTTGGAGTATCAGGACCAGATCCAGGACCAGCTCCTTCTGAACCACCAGCTGGTAACGCTGCAGTAACACTGACCCCCCCCCTCTCCTCACTCAGCTGTCTGTCCTGTCATTGTGCAGTTTGGGCTGGACACAGTTTCACACATGAACCGTGGAGCTTCAACAGAAACATCACACACCAACTGATGAAGGTTCTGCTCTAAAAACCAATAGAGCAGCAACATTCCTCTCAACTCAGATAACCAGAATTAACAACTGTTGCGAGCAGAAAAGCTCAGAATGATCAACACCTCCAACAGTGAGGTGGCAGCAGAAGACCACGTCAGGTTCCACTCCTGTCAGCCGACAACAGAAACCTGAGGCAGCAGTGGGAACAGCCTCACCTACACTGGAGAGCTGAAGACTGGAAAAACGTAGCCTGGACTTCTGCAGAGGCAGCAGATGATAGGGTCAGAATTTAGCTTAAACAGTATGAATCCATGCGCACCAAGTGCAATACCCGAATCACAGGAGGTGCAAATGTTTTGATAAAGGTAAAATGTGTCACAACATTGTTGTACATTATTAGCACCATACTGAATTGAATTGAATGTAATTGTTTATTAGTGTCCTGCACCTTATCTGGTGCCCAGCCCGAATGGGATTACAAGACACTTAACCTTACACTTCATGGCAACATAACAAATCATCACATACACTTTGAAAATGAATAACAAATAATCATATAAGTGTTGTGGTGCTACAGAGAGGCCACGGCCTACACATCATATTCTCCAGATGTAAAGGAACATGTTTGTTTGGTACAAGACTGAGATCGTGCAGCCCTAGCATGGACCCAACCTGCTTTGTGTCAACGGTCCAGGCTGGTGGTGGCGGTGTGATGGTGTGGGGAATATTTTCCTAATACCAGTCAATCATGCTGAATGTCAGTCTCAGTCTATCTGAGTATTGTTGCTGACCATGTTCATCCTTCATGGCCAGTTTGCCCTCTTCTAATGGCTCCTTCCAGCAGGATCATGCTCCATGTCACAAAGCTAAAGTTGTCTCAAACTGGTCTCATTAGCAGTCTCCCCAGTCTCCAGACCTGAATCCAGTAGAACACTGTTGGGATGTGGTACAACAGGAGATTGGCAGCATGAATTGACATGAGTTGATAAATGTGTAGAAATGATGTGATACATCTTGTGGAATCAATGCCGCAAAGAACTGAGGCTGTTCTGAGAGCAAAGGGAGGCTCTGCCCTGAATTAGTATGGTGTTCCTAATGTTCTCCATGGGAAACAGTTTGAACTGATTCTAATCTACTAACCTTTTCTATGGACTCACTTATATTAATGAATTAAATTGAGCATTTGCAAAAATGTAGCTGTTGTAATGGTAGCTATGTATTGGCAATTTTTAAAAACAAAATATGTCTTTTAGCAGATTTTTGTGTCATTTCAGGCTTGGTGGCCTTTTGTACATTTCTAATAACTATTTTAACCATAGTCCACCAACTGGCACTTGAAAAATGTTACCTTGCTGCATGCGTAGCACCTCAGGCTGCTCCATAATGGCGTTTTTCACTGTTTTAAGGAATGATAGATGAACCCATCGACTGCTGAGGAGTGCGCGTGGGGGCGTGGGGGGGGGGGGGGGGGGGGAGCCTTGGTGATGCACTACATCAAAAGAGGAGAATTTTCTCAGCTGCCTGAGTCGAGCTGAGAGGTCTCCGGTGTCATATTGTGAAAAATGCCGTCCGACACTAGACGCTTCATACCTCACTTTGCTGCCATTTTCCACTACTTTATCTGCCGGCTACACCTCGGCGGCGCTGAGCACGTACGACGTAACGCGCACTTCATCAGCGAGGTCGGTTGTGGATTGTGATGGAACTCTGTTTCTCTGTCGCTATTCAGTTGAGGGATTCAGTGTGGGTGACCCTTCATACACTTTCAAGTAGCACTTCATTGACATTTGGTCCTTTTCAGAGAGGATTTATGAGGGGGGGGGGGTTGCTGTTCAGAGTCGCTCTGGAAGATTTAAAACAGGAGACTACGATATAAAACAAATAGGGGTCATGGCAGGTCAAAACTGGGTCAGGCGCGTGTGTGTGAAGTGGATTAAAGAGTGTGTGGGGGCGTAGTGGGTGGTAATTTGTGTGTGACCATGTGAAGAGAGGGATTCTGAGCCCGTAGGCATAAATGAAAAAGAGCTGATGGTTTTTTTTGGGGGGGTTTTTTGCTTAAATTGAAGGTGAAAAAAAAATCAGCAATCATTTAAGAAAAAAAAACATGGGGAGAGAAAATGGATAACACACATCACAGGTTGTGACCCGCATTCGAACCCATTATGATGTCACGAGCAGCTCGGCATGCTGGGAGTTGAACAGGGACTCTGCTCCTGCGTGAGAGTTAACTCGGCTGGTGTGTGGAGGAGAAAACGCAGAGAAAAAGCAGCTCAGACTGAAAACGGAAGGGAGGGATGGAGGATAGATAGAGAAAGGAGGAGGGGAGAGAAAGGGGGGGGGGCAGTGACTTGTTGAATGAAAACAGCATGTAAAGATAGAACTAACAGATCTGTATCAGTGAATGTGTGTGAGTTTGCTTTTTGTGTGTGCAGCCTGTTTGTCCTCGCCTGGCCGGTTTATCACGAGGCTGCACATTGCTGCTGTGCATGGAGAGCACTGGTGCATGTTTTAGAGATGACAGAGGGGAGTGATTCAGGGGGGAGGAAGAGCGGGACCCTCCCCTCCTCCCCCTGAGCCCCTCTATTTACCAACAGCCCCACAGAGGCCCCCAGGCTTCTATCCTCATCTGTATTTTTTCCAGTTTCATCCTCTGTCCTCTCTCTCTCTCTCTGGGTGTGTGTGTGTGTGTGTTTGCCGGTCTGGTTGCCGTGCATTTGGTCTAGCTGTGTTTGTCATGGCTGGATGTGAGCTTGGCAGCAACGCGTGCCAGTGTTGTTTTTCTTCTCTGGAAGCTGCAGGGGAAGGGCAGAGGAGGAAGTGATTGAGAGGATGAGGAAAGATGTTGGATTGCAGGAGACCCCCAGGACTCTGTGTGCGCCACAGTGTTCAGGCCATGGGCAACGAGAGTGTTACAAGTTTTGGCAACATGCTATGATAGCATTAGCAGATTAGTGTTTGGTAAACTGCGTGGCCGTTCGGGGCTTGTAATTGTTACTATGAACACGGAGCTGGGATGCTCAGTGAGTAGAGTGATACACTGCCGGGATCTGAGGTGTCATTTCCTGTGAATGGCTGAATCAGTACAGCATATACTCCATTTTCTGATCATTTTCCTACTACAAATATCAGTCAATCAGTTGTAGTGATCTCTTGTCTGAATATTAAAGAACCCGCCAGGGTTTCCGAGCCCGTAGTCAAGATACTGTGTTTAATGTAAACAGTTGTCTGGGCTTCTAAACTGCGCATTGGCAGCCATGTTGGCTAAAGCTTGAAACACACTACACAGTATGCACGCCAATTACAACATGGATCAGGTTATGTCATGGCACAGTTTGGATGAGTCAGAAAGTAAACGGTTCTATCGGACCCATCTGAATGTGACGACGGCCAAGGAACAGAAATACGATCAGTGAAAAGTGTAATCTGTAGGAGTCGGGGATTAAATACGTGATAAGTCATTTCACAGTTGGTTAGGCTCCAGTTTGTTCCTGACTTAAAGCCACTGAGTCACAGCTTGGCCAATAGTTGATGCAGTATAAAAAAGGATTAGCAAAACTAGCAGTGATTCATGCAGCTTTGGGAACATATGGAGTCTGCCCACTGGTGAGAAATATATGCCAGTAATGTTGAATTCATGTGCAGGGTGAATATGTTTCTCTTTAAGATGTATTGTCTGTGTTTTGAGGGCAGACACTGTGAAGCAATGCACGGATGATTTATGTGTTTACAGAAGTGAAAATGTGATGGTAAGGAAAAACTAGGAAGGTTTGTTTGAGATGTTGCCTAGGTTACCACTGAATCAGACGTAGTTCAGAAAAATTAGGATTTGAAATGGACTTGAGACAGGCCTTTTGTATACGCACACATTTGAATATTTTTACCATAAGGCCAAGTTCAGACTGAATTTAGCTGAGCACTTGGTTGATCCAGGGTGTGTGTACCAGGCTCAACTTTTGCCAGAAGTGCAGTGTCATCCAGCAAGATCCTGAGTCAGCCAATCACATGCGTGCAAGCCCAAGTTTCTTGTAGTCCTTTGTAATGTATGTAACCCCATATATCAGCTTTTTAAATCAATCAAGAAAGAAAATGATTGTTGCCATGATCCTTTCCCACAGCAGGGAAATCCGTTCTCATAACTTTATAAACCACAGGTAATTATTGTGGCATCTGTTGTACCTTCGAACTCACAAATCAATTACTCTATCTGAACTCTCAGGATTGTAATTCCAGTATAAACCCTGTGCATTTTGTTTTTCAGTCTGAATGCGCAAAGGAAGGGGTCCTTTGTTTCAAGTGGCTAATTTGAGGAGACATGACATTATCCAATCCATTTGGCAGCACATGAATGCATCATATCAGGGTTCCATGTTCTCTGTAAAAATGCACTTAAAGATGCATCAACTGAGAGAGCAACATCCTCCAGACTCCATGTATCTGAAATGCTCAGATGAAGATGTTGTTGAGCTTAAATAAAAAATCTCCTTTTTTTCTGATGTCCCTACAACATGCTTTGTGGTCGGCTTACCTAAACAGGATTACACTTCTCAAAATGTAGACGTGAGAATAGAAGAGGGGACGAGGGATTGAGGGGCGGAGTGACAGAAGAATGGAGGAAAACCAAAGGGAGGGGAGGAACTCCGGGCATCTGTCCACCAACTATGTTTTCTGGCGCTGCAAATACCTTCCCCTGAGTGTAAACATTGCGCGCGCACACACACACACACGTACACACACAGACACACACACACACACACACACACACACACACACACACACACACACAGACAATGGCATCGCCCCAGGCAACGCCTGCCTGGCTTAGGCCCCCGACTCTGTTCTTCCTCATTCTATATGCTGTGTTTTTCCTTTTCCCTTCCACCTGTCAAATCCACTTTCTCCTTTTCTCCATCTCTATCTTTCTCTCTCTTCCCGACTCTTTCTGCCTTTTGACCCTGTTTACCTCCGTTTCTCCTCATATTACTTTCTCTTTACAGCCCTCATTTGCTCCCTTTTTGTTTTATCGATTCACTCATTTTCATCCGTCTCTCTTTACTCCACCTTTTTCTCATTCGCTCCCTTTTTTTCATTCCCTCTCGTGTCCCTCATTAACTTTCCCATCCCTTGTGTTTTATCTCTGTCTCCCACTCTGGCCCTTGCTCTGTCTCTCCCTTCATTCCTCCTCCTCTCTTTTTCTGTCTCATTCTCATTCTGTGTGCCGTCCTCGCTCCTCATCATCTCACTCATTAATTTTCTCATCTTCAGCTCTCTCCGTCTTTCTTTCCCTCTTCTGTCTTCGTCTGTCTCTGCCTCTGTGTCTGCCGCTGGCTCGCCGTGCAGCGGTTTGTCAGTGATTTCATTAATTCATTATCCTCAGCAGTCAGAGACTCGCAGAGCAGCGACTTTACATGAGTCTTTCTTCCGTTTTCTCTCTCTTCCTTTATCTCTTGGCCTTCATGTGAATAATGACATCTTGAAATAAAAAAACAAATCAAAATTAAGACTGCCACACCACGTTGGTTTGTCTCGACAGTGGAAATGCAGTTGTCACATCATGACTTTTTTGATTATGTCTCCGGCTTTGGAAGTTTATTAGTATTTCTGCGCTGCTTTTCACCTGTCAGTCAAACTGTAGGCGTAACTGTGGCATCTTAATCATCAGATTTCCTCGTTGGAAGTTTCAGTTTCTGTGGGTGGAGCTTTTCTTTGTTCAGCCATGGTAACTATGACAACAAGTCACACCAACAAGTTCTTCTTTTCTTCATTCGAAACAAACGCAATGCAAGAACACCTCAACATTTCATCACCTCGACATGGGACAGACATAACAGCTGTGTTTTGACGTGGCAATATCAGAGTGTGACTTTAAAAGTAATTTCACAACAACACGACAGCGAGTCTCAGAGAAGTTAGTGAGCCTCCATTCAGGAATCAAAGTGGATTTGTTTTGTTTTCTTCCTCAGGTGAGAACATTAAACATGGCTCTAACATTAGCAAGTATTAAAGAACAATATCTCCTCAATTCAAAATTTATTTTTTGACATTTTCATTAAAAAAATTTTTGTGACATTTCCAAATGTCCTCATTACATATACTGGGTAGATTTACTGGGTTACCCTCCTTCTTTCCATCTTTTCCTCTCACCTACTTTCTCTGTTGGTCTCTCTCGTTTATCTTCCTCTGCGTTCATTATTCTTCATCTCTCTCCTGTCTTTCTTTTTTACCTTTACCACTTTCTCTCCATTTCTCTCAGACTAGCCCCCCCGTCCCTCTCTCTCTTCCTCCGTCCGTCCGTCCGTGTGATGAAACGGAGGTGGGTGGAGAGCATTAATAGACAAAGACAATGAGCCAGAGACGATGGCGTGAGAGGAAAGAGAAAGAGAGGGAGAGATGGAGGGAGAGAGGGAGAAATGGGCCAGATTCAAGTGAAAAAAAGAGCAGCAGAAACAGGAATTAAATGTAAGGTGCGACATGTGGTGTGAGCTCGGACTCGCCCCCAATTTAACACACATTTAAATAGACATCGCCTGGGGAAGAAGCGGAGAAGGGGGGGGCAGGAATGGGGTGGGCACAAAAAAAAGAGGAAGAGAGTGTGAGATGAAAGTTGACAGTAGTGACAGAAAAGTGGTAGAAATCAGGACGTTTACACGCGCTCAAGAAACCAGGTAACTCAACAACATCCGGGTGGATGGGTAATCTGAGGACATTTTCACAGGCTTTAGTGTTAGAGGCACAGACTAAACACGAAGCTAAACTCCACTCAGAATGGAGAACAGGCGTTGTTGAAGCTGAGGAAATGTTTACTGGTAATTCCTTCACACGGACATGGAGGGAAAACTGCTGGATGATAAAAATACAGAAAAGCAAAACATCATAATTGTTGTTATTTTTCTGCAAAGAAACAAAAAGAATCGTGCTTGAATTAGCATTGCAAGACATGAATCTCCTTGTTTTCCTTGCTTATTAAAATACATTTTGATAGAATAATCCTTAATATATTCATTTTAACATGTAAATAATAAAATACAACGATATACGACATTGATTCATCAGTACTTATGTGTAGATGTGAATGAACATTTTATAAACAAACAATACGATTCAATACAAAGGCTTTGCAAACAGTGCTTAACATTACAAAATTACAACTTCTGTCTTATAGACAGCACACAGGCACTATGACGTGCTCCACTTCTTTCTTATTTTAACTTCATTAGTGATAGAAGATTTAGATTTAACAAGTTGTCAAATATTCAGTGGTGGAAACGATGATGATACATAATATACACATAATGATATTAGACTACTTGAGACTTTGTGTTAGCTTCAGCTTGAGCTAGACTTTGGCTGGATTTGAAATATGAGAATGCATCGATCTTTCATCCAGCTGATCTAATACATTCCCTGCCTGAAGTCTTGTTCTCCTTGTCTGACACCTTTTAAATGCACATAGCTACATGGAAAAAGCCAATTAGAAAGCAGCTAACTGAAAACACGGCCAAGAAATCAGCTTTGTCCAAGAGAAATCTGCTGCTGTGGGAATCAGGTTCCTTTAACTCCCTGCTCCGATTACAGAAACCAGGTTTCTTATTTACGTGACATTTAATAAAAACGACTTCCTGGCGAAAAGCCGACTGTAACCTGGTTACTGAATACAAATCACCCTGTGAAGGACACGGATGGATACTCGCTGACTGACCAATTTAGACCTCTGGCTGCCGAAGCATGGCTGCCTCAAAAGTCTGACAGCGTCCCATTCTCACAGTGTGACTGCTGCTGTAACCAAAGTGGACGAAACAACCAACTGGAGCTAAATTGTGTGATATCAACAAGCGCTCCCACAGATGTTAATAGTCGTGTGGTGACGTTGTTTTGCCTGCTGCCGTTTCCAAGGTCAAGAATGAACTCTTGATTTCAACTTCAACTTTTTTCTAACACAATAAGTCGTTAAAGAGCAACTGGGCAAAATAAACCCGCTCAGGAAGATGACCTGTTTAATGATGATGATGATGAGGATGTGGACCACACTGGCCGATGCCGCATGGAAGCGAGGAATGAAACAAGGGAGGGTGTGGCACAAAACACGAGAGTGGTGCAGATGGATGATAAGAGCTTTAACACTCATCAGGCATTCAGCACACAACCTGACCTGCCTACAAATTGATATTGTATAGAGGGACACAGATTGAGACTAAGACTTTATTAGACCCTCCTCTCCCTGTGTGACATGCAATGAACCTGTATGATTGCTGTTATCAATAGACCTCAACCAACCAATAGGCCTCAATAGAGATTTCTCTTAGATTTCAAGCAACAGTACAACTCAAACAAAAGACGCCATGTTTTAAACGAGGCAGACGAATGAAGAGGGAAAAAGAGGAGAGAGAGGAGGGCAGAGGGAGGATGAGTGTGTTGGCCGCTTTCAGGCTCACAGCAGCGATTTTCTCCCTCAATAGGAGTACTTAAGACTCCATGGATTATTAATGGCCTATCTCTGAGGTGCCACCCCCCCTCTTCCTCCTCTTCCTCCTCATGTCACTGTGTACCCTTTTCCTCTTCCTCTCCCTCTCCCCTCTCTTTATTCTCTCCCCTCCCTCCTCTGTTTGTTTTCATCCATCTCCATGTCCCCTTGATTGTCTCACTTTCTTTCTGCCACCCCCCTCCCCCCTCTTATTCCCACCTCTCCACCTTCACCTACCCAGCTCCCCCTCACATTTTTTACCCACTGCCTCCTCTTGAGTTCATCTGTTTTCCCTTATTACCCTCTTTTCAGTCTCTGCTTCCATCTCATCTTCAGCCCCTCTCACTTCACTTCATTCCAGCCAGAGTTCATCTTTTCATCTCTTCCCTGTGTCTCCTCCTTTCAAAAGCTGCCTCCATTATTTCAATAGCTGCTCCTTATTCTCTACCTCCTTCTGCGGCCACTTCTGCAGCTCATCTACATTCCTCCCCGTTCCACATTTCATCACCAGTGGACTGAATTTCAGACTCCTTTTGTGTATTTGTTCATGTCTCATTCCTAATAGATCTTAGGGAGACTGTGCCCAGATAAAGTCCCCAACAAAATCATAGCTGATGGCCTGTAAGGCTCTCACTGCAGATCCAGGTTGGAAAGAGTTGACATTTGGACAAAGTGTAGCTCAGTCTGACATCGCTCTTCATCCACCCCCCCCAGGCCCACCTCCGAATTTATAGCATCATCCATGCACGATGTGGGCGTGTCCACTGACTTTCCGGTAACCCATCTCCTTCCATTTTCAACCTATTTTTTTGTAAGAGGACACTACTTTTCCTCTCAGTGCTACTCAGTTTACCTTCTAGAGCTGCACCTGATCCACCCCCCCTCCTCCACCACCACTCCTCTTCCTCTTATCTCTCTTCCCTAAGTGTGTATCATTTTTAAAAGGCCATAATAGTACTCTTTACTGCAGTGCTTATGAATTGTTTATGAAAAAACAGTTTTAACCTTGGCCCCGCTTAAGCACCACAAAAATCACACGAGTTGTAATTAGGTTGGAAGATAGTTAGCAGCATCTTCAACATATTATACTTTATATTAATATATGATGCTATACTGCATAGTTTCTCTTACAGTTTGTCTGTTTTGCATTTTGTTATGATCAGATTCAGAATCTGGTTTATTGCCAAGTAGTTTTTAAAAATACAAGGAATTTGCTTTGGTGTTTTGGTGGATATCAAACATAGTAAGAAGAAAAGTAAGCAAGCAAAGCTTTATTTATATAACAGCATGAAACATGAATTATCAACGAAGTTGCAACCACAGGAACTATGTGGATTGTGTAAAGATAAAACATCAGATACAAATGAAAACAGACACATAAATGATACGTATTAATAAAAAACCATTAAGAAGAATTAAATAATTAGGACCAACAACTGGTCAGTGGAAAAGATATGTCAATTGAAACTACTAAAAAGTAGGAATAAAATGTGACTTATAAATAATAAGATAAATAATAATAGTCCAATAAAAGATAAGAAATAAAGCCAATAAAAGGAATAGAAATAAAATAACTCACAAATTCATTCACTAATTATGACACAATTTGACTTTTATATCCAAGGGGTCAAAGGTTAACTTCACCGTGACATCATAATTTTCTGCAAAAACACTTCAGGTCATTATTCAACACTGCAGCTCAGGAAGGAGACACTGTGACCATATTTCCTGTAACTCGGCCGGTTGGTGGAGGGATACAGTCGCGAGGAGGTGATTCCAGTTTGCCTCGTTTCACCTTGTTTGACATCTACAGCCTGGTCTATGACGACTCAGACTCCATGGTTACTGACGTTCCTGCCTTTGTCCTTTAGGATAAAAACCTACAAGCTGTGAATTGGTAAAGGCTGACCGTGCAGTCTGACATGTGTCTTGGTATCAAGGTGACCTGCTTCTCACTTGTATTCACACTGATGTAATCCATCTTTTTTGAAGTGTTTTCTATTTGCGTTTCTGCAGCTAATGATTATCCTCATTACAGATTAATCTCTTGATTATTTTTGGATTATTAGATTTATCTGTCTGTGGCATTTTAGAAACTGTTGGAAATTACATTTTTCACAGCCTCAGGTCACTTCTTTTAGATTGCTTGTTTTGTTTGGGTCTGACTGATCCAAAACTGAAAGAGATTCAATTTAAAGTAATTAACAACAATGAAAAGCAGCACAACTCAGACATTTTGGCACATTTGAGTGTTATCGCCTGTTTTCCAGGTTTTCTTTTTTAATTGATGAATCACTTCAGGTCTAATTTGTGATGAAGTTATAAGTCAAAATCCTTTTCAATGTTATTTGTTCTTCTGGTTTACCCTGGAACTAATGTTATCGTCCACGACTGCAGTCGTCATTAACTTTTACTTTGAATATTTCTCCGTTTAAACATCATTTAGTTTTGCAGTAAACATGTAAATTGGTGGCTGTGGTCTTTGCCTCTCTCTCTCTTTGTCGCTCAAAAGTGCAATTTTCCACCACATCCTCCCTCTCTCTCTCTGTCTCTCTCTCGCTCACTTCCAGCTCGCCCTGTCTCTTTTGTCATTTTACCAACACTTTCTTTTTCTGCCCGTCGCTCCGTCTCTGTCTCCATCCCGCTCAGTGGTTCAGCCTGTCAGTCCGTTTTGCAGTCCATTTTGCTTGTTTTTTTGTAAACATTGTTTTCTCTAAGCCATTCCCTCTTTTAAAAGCAGAGATGCTCTTAAGCTCCTTGTTTTCCTCCTCCTCTCTGCCTCGCTCTCCATCTGAGCAAATTGCTTTGGACGATGCATCCAGGTTGGAGTGCCCTAGTTTCTTCTCTCCTCCCTCTCTCTCCTCATGCATCCTTTCTTCCTCTGCCCATCTCTGCGTTTATTTATTCAGATGGCAAGATGAGGAGGAGGAGAGCGAATGAGAGAGAGAGAGCAAAGTCATGTGAGAGGGTGAGAGTAAAACAACTAAGAGGATAAGGGGAGGGAAAATAGTCTTAACGGACTGAAAATTGAGTCCGTCAATAAGCCTTGTTGCCTGCTTAAAGAGGATTGGTAGCGGCTACATCCCTGTGTCCAGCAGCAGCAGCAGCAGCTCCACAAAGTGGGTGTCTGCTGGCCACTATACCATCAATTACACCTCACACTGACCACGAGATGTTTCTTTATCTCATTTCTAGAATATAAGCAAGAGTTAAAGAAATACTTTGACATTTTTAGGAAATATACTGTTTCACTTTCTTGACGAGAATTGGCAAGCAAGCAAAACTTTATTTATATAGCACATTTCATTCCAGGTGGAATCACAACGTGCTGCACAAATCATGAATTATCAAGGAAGTTGCAACCACAAAAACGATGTGGATCGTGTAAAAATAAGACATTAGGCACAAATGAAAACAAACTCATAAATGATATGTATGACTTAAAAAACAATAGGAAAATAAAATAATGAAGACCAACAACTGATCAGTAAAAATAAGTATGTAAATTAAAACAGTTGAAAAGTAGGAATACAATGTGATTAATAAAATTAGAATTAGTCCAAAAAAAGGAATAAAGTAAAATAAAATTGTAAATTAAGACCAGCAAACCAGAGTAGATGAAAATGAGATGAATGATATACCATTCTCAGGTTAGAGCCAGGAGAGGGTTAGCTTAGCTTAGCATAAAGACTGGCAGCAGGGGGTGCATCACTGCACCTGGGCAAGAAATAGTCCAAACCCATAAACCCCTTAAAAAACACAGAATACAAGATATGGCACCTTCATTAATTCATGGTTTCAGGTCTGCATGTACACATGGGTCTGCACTGACCCTGTCTTTGTGTTCTTACTAAATTTCAAAAAGCAGCAGATAAAACTCTCGGGCGCAGTAATGCTGGAATTTCTTTTGCCTGTAAAAAGACCAAGTGGAAGGACAAACATCAACACACCCAGCTAGTGATGGGAATCGATAAGATTTTATTGATACCGGTGTCATTATCAATTCTGCCTATCGGTCCCAGTCTTAATCGATTCCCTTAACGATTCCTGATAAATTTTCTCTGTGGGGAAAAAAAAGGTATTTTGCTTATGTAGACGTTTGCTTCACAGTCACGCCGGACATCCCAGTGTTCCAGCTGTCGTCTAAAAAAAAAAAAAGGCCTACATAGAACAGAATAAGATATAAACAAACAATGTTTATTGAATAGAATATTTAGGGCCGTCTGGCTCTGAGAAACATGCCAGCATTGATCAATGAATTGATAAGTTTGGGGCAGAATGATTCTGATTCTCAATCTCTACACCCAGCATCTAAAGACACTGCAGATTTGGGAGACTTGACAAAGACTGGAAGGTTATCTGTCCCTGCAGAGAGAAAAGAGTGAAGAATTATTTCCTCTATGTGACTCATCATGCAGCAATTCCTACAAATTGGCTTGACTGCCTTTAATTTTAAACCTGTATGAATTGAATAATGCATCAGTCACATAGATTAACTGGCTTCGGAGCAAGGATTGACGCGGTAACTATATGAATCTGCCTTGTGTCAAATCGGTAAATCTTTAAACTGTAGCATGAATTTCCTGAAGACACTTGTTGCAGTTTGTCCTTTGTCCTCTTCCTATCACAGAAATCTAAGCTGTAGTGGAGGAAAGTGTTGAGTGCATTCATGGTGCAAACATTAAGTTGAGCAGCTGGAACAGAACAAAATGTCAGAACATGAGGAGACTGAACTGTTTCGTTATTAGTGTATAGACCTTTCAGCAGCACATTAGTAGTGAGTGATGTAAAACCTTAACCTTACACAACTGTACAGTATCTGGGGCACCTGTGATTTCAGTGAATTTCATTATCCTTTCTGAACATGTTAATGAAACACAGAGGTTGGAGGGTAATTCATTAACGCTGCACCAGGCAAGGTTTTTATGCAAAGAAGCATTCTGCTTATCAGTCTAAATCCCAAATTGGGGCCGCGACAGAGAAGAGCATCCCATTCCCACTAATTGGAGCTCTGCAAAATCAAACAGAGAAAGCATAAGGAAAGACAGCGAGATGGTGTTAAAAATGGAGCCAGTTAGTTAAATGAAAAGAGAGGGTTTGAAAGAGTGAGAGAGAATGGGAGTGAGTTCATCAGATGAGAGAGGGGAAAGTGATTTGGCAGATTGGCTGAGAGGCGGATCTTCTGTCTGGAGCCGATGACGGCGAAACAATTCTGCCACGCCATTACTATTTGGAGCACTTAGCACACACACTGCAGGGCTGCAAAGAGTTAAACAGATTATTGTACGTATTAGCTGCACAACACTGTGCAGGGCTTGTGTTCATTCAGCAGTGAAAGGCCACCTCAGCAGGAAAATGTTCAGGGGAGAGTGTGAGAGGGAGAGCAACAGCCTCTTTCTGCAGAAACAAAAAAACTATAGAGAATAATGGAGCTCCGCTGTGTACAATTAGTGCTTTTATCATTACACAACCTGCTGCTAACTGGGAGCAGAGCAGGGAAAGACCTGGACCCAAACCCAAAAATTACCCCTGATTACTGCTGCAACAATAACACTGCACAGTGGAATGACAAAATAAAACCCTAACCAGTGACCTTTTTAAAAGAATAATAATAAAATAGATAAAATCTGAAAAAACAAAGATTTTAGATTTCAGTTTGAATACTTTGAAGAGCAAATATCAGCCTGTCTCTGGTAATGAAGCCACCTTTGAGTTTCGATTGCCACTTTGGATTCTGCAGCAGGTGTGACGGCGAGACCCTCCAGTGTTTGTGTCTCTGCAGGAACGATGTGGTGCTGAGTTACAGGACGAGGACGAAAGTGGATTTTTAATTGTAAGGAAATATGGGAGGTGTTTAAAGAGCTGAACCAAAGTTCTTCTATGAGTGTGTTATTCAAACTCTGTAGCAGACCGTGGCTGTAATCGCCTGGCTCAGCCGTATTGGCAGAAAACTCCACTCGAGCTCTACCAAACCATTTCAGAACCACTAATTGTCTGGGCTCCATTGCAGGGCCAACTGCTGAGCTTCATTATTAGCACTGAGGTCCTCTTGTGTCCAGTCGACCTCTCTGGATGTGGCTGGTATCACCTAAACACAAACGCAAAATGTATGTGATGATGTTGCTATGCAACTGTTGGAAACTCCAACAGCCCTGCACTCTGAAGTGCAGGGCTCTCTTAGCTAAAGTTAAAATTTGTTTTAACTTCTTCCACTCAAAGCCCACTTAGCTCCGAGGGCGAAGCTCGTCGCGCCATTCGAAAAATAATGAGGAAAATTACAGCGCCGTTTTTAAAGAAACGTTGTCTTCAGTCATTATTGCCCTCGTCTTCTGTAACAACTTTCTTGTGGTTATTTTTGTGAATCCTGTTGCCAGAGAAAATGGCGGGTCAGTGGGTGATGATTTAAAAAACACACATTGTACTCCAAACACTTTGATGTGGCCCATGCTCCAGCTAATACCCCCCAGAGCCGGCCGTGGGCTTCAGGCCATTATATTATACAGTGCGCTCTGTACTCTACCAGACTATGAAAGATCCCATTTCACAGGCTTTTTCCTAGTCAATCTATCCTGGCCAGAGGCTGTTGCAATGTTATGTTAGTGACCTTGGGGTCCATTTGCATTGGCATGGATTAAAGGCTGCCTCCATCGGTCTCATCACCCCATTAATATTTTAAAAGTGTCTATTTGTAAAAGTGATGTCTGATTATCTCCACCTCTCCCGATTCCAGTTAACTGAGGGCGCACAACAACGCTCGTTACACAGCCACGAATGTTTTGCATGCAAGGGCCTGTCTGAAACAGTTGAAATTGTTTGTGAGGTAGCTGGAGGGCTTAAAGATAGCACTAAACAGTGGCTCCAAACAGTTTTTTACCCTCAGGGCCCCAGAAACCCAGATCACAAATGATAAAATCTGCATGGCTGACTCACCGATTATTTTCTGCTTTTATTTCAGTTTTTTGTGCCTTGTTTTCTCATTAAATTCAGAATAAGTCCTTTTTCGTTTTGGTCCTGTGAAATTTCAACTTTATACCAGAAACTTTTCTTTTCTAATGGAGATCTGAAATTTAAAGTTGATTAGCAATTAGTCGAAAAAATAATCGTCAGAAATACTCAAAATTTTAACCAATAGTTGCAGCTGTTCTGAAGACTCAAGAACAATACAGGGGTCTGATTAAATCCCATGCTACCGGTCCACTGATGACTCAGGCCACTCATACCCTGTTTGTCACAACAGCAGCACAAACACTGAAGTCAGTTTTATCTCAGTTAGCGGTGACTGTCGGAGCTGAACAGGACATGTTCAGGTTTACTCATCGCTCGACCTCTCCTCAAATATGATTTCAATCTGTCTGGATCCTTTCCGCCACGTTTATCAGTCCTGAACACATGAGTAGAGAAACATAGAAAATGCAGATGCCTCCACACAGGTTAATGAATGGTTTGATGAAATGATGTCAAACGTATGTTGTGGCCTTCACAGTTTCCAGATCACAACCTGGAGACTTGTAGAATCAGTGTTACGGAGCATTGAAGCTGCTCTGGTGTCCAAACACCTTATCAAGACACTTACTGGTTTTCCTGTAATTTATATAATCTCAATTTACCTGCAGCTAGTCTTTGCTCCATAATATGAATTAGCAGAGATGGGTTTAGGGAGCAGGTAGTTAGCTCCCTAATAGAGGTGACTCAAGCTCAGTGGACTGCAGATGCATGCTGGGATTCAGCCTCAAGGGAAGCAGCAACAACTTTAAGAGTGGAACATGTGTTTGCACTTCTCTGAAGCGTAATGTTTTGACTGCTGCTGGCTATCTGTAATGACTGACTAATGACTTGTTCATAGATGATGAATCCTAGCTCTCTTTTTTTTTTACTGGACGTTGATAAAAGTAGAGTGTGATGTGTTGTTTCCCAGCTTTAGGGCTGTGTATCTCTCTCTCTTCAACAATTTGATAAACATCTATATGAGCAGAAGAGGGAAAAATTGAACCTTTTCATAAATATCTAGACATACAGCACACCGTCTGATACACAATAGTAGGCTACAGATGAATTTGTAACGATCCGTTATGCTGTGATTGAAAACTGATGCAATTCACTTCAGTCGTGATGAGGAGTTGCTATCTTTACTTTTTTAATAAAAGTGTGACAGAAATAAATCATGTATTTCCTCAGTTTTTATTTGAGGTACTAAATCAGTTACGCCCCTGACAAAGATGTCTTCTACAACACCAACAATGGTAAATGCAGGTTGTTCCTTGAGAGGATGGAGTTTTCATTGTCATCTTTCTGAATTTGTTGTTTTCAGTTTGGGAGACGTTCTCGTAACGTTCAACAGCACATGGGTGTAGTTACAGTTTATCATCAGGTTGGAAGAGTTTGAGGCCAGTGTGCTTTGGAAGTGGAATTGGCTGCTAATGCTAATTAACTTTTACTTTTTGAGCACATGTAGTCTTTACCATGTTTTTTATGCAATACAAGACATATGACGAGTGAAATAATCATCAACACCATGACGGAGTGTTCCCACCTTGAACTGCAGTGAACCAATGACAGTCTCATAAATACAGATTCAGACAGCCAGGGTTTCATACATCACAAACCTAAGGAACCAATCCTGTCAACTTGTGGAGACGGGGGGCGGGGCTAAATAAACCTTAAACCTTGTCAGTACAGAGAGAGTTAACATTAGCACAACCACTAACACTGTTTCAGCCACTGCCAGTTACAAGCTAACAAACAACATTAAGATGCTAACTGCGCTAACCGTTCTGATCCGTCTGCTTGTCTCTGGTTCTGCTCTCAGACTCCTCCTCTGAGTCTGGGTCTGACTGAGGCTCAAACATGTGGCTGAGTCTCTCTGATGTTTCCTCCTCTAACCATCTTGATGCTCTCTGCTCTTTCACCTGTCACCGAAACCTTGTGAGTGACAGTTTGCATTAGCAAAGTCGCTAACACTGTGTCAGCCACTGCCAGCTACAAGCTAACAAACAACAAATAACTACGCTAGCTGTTTTGATGCGTCTTCTAGTCACCGATTTTGGTCTCAACAGACTCATCAACTTGACTCCTGAGTCTGTGTCTGACTGAGGTTTAAACATGTGGCTGTTTCCTCCGCTAATCATATTGTTATGCCCCGTTTCACCTGTCAACTGAGCACAAGCAGCAGTGGTGGGCGGGGTGTAAGGCCTGATCCAGATTTTTCAACGAGGAAGTAAGAGTAGATGAGCTTACGGCCCTAGTTTTTTTCACTTTATACGTGTGAAAACCGTGTAAAAATAACATTAACCACAGCAGAGGATTTTTACAGAGTTTAAAACATGTCTGGAGGAACTTTAAATGAGTAGCAGGCTTTGAGGTGCTGCCAACAGATTTCATGATACCACTGCTGTTTGTTTTGAGCACAGCAAGAATAAAGATTTCAGGCAAGGTAGGACATGATAGTCAGCTCTGTCAGTATGACTGTGAATTGCCTGAAGCAGGTCTGTGATTGGGGAGCGAAGTTAGTGAGCTAGAGGGGTGTATCGGTTAATCTTTACTTTATCTACCTTAAAGAGTGTGTGAATATCAAGAGCTGGAGTTATCTCTTTAAACAGCAGGAGCACTGCCTTTTTTATTCACACTCTTTGCTCTTGAAATTGCCGTGGCCCCTGAAAAAGCCGCTCTTGGCCCTGAGGAAGCCAGATAGTCTGCCTGTACACCACAGGACAATCAGTCAGTGTGTTCGAGTGAAAGAGCTCCGATGTGAACAAATATGGGCTAATGTGTCATCTCACTACACACTGCACTCCACTGACACCGCCGCCATTGACCCTGACACTCATTGATGCTTCTACACACGCACACAAACACACTCATACTGAGTCCTGTCCCTGCTGATTGTATCATCCAGCCAAGTGGAGGGTTAAATCCAGTCTTTATGTCGGCCCCACAGGTTCTGAGGGGCTCGACTCAACTACAGTGTTGTGCTCTTACAAGACACAGGGAAGCAGGGAGAACATCTAAATGTTTAAACTGCCCTCTTTGTATATGCCATATGGTGTAGCTGGGCCGCATACATTTTTGATATTGGTGGCCTCGGGACCAGTTAGACCATGCAGCGGGTTGTTTCTTCTGATTTATTCAGGATTTAAAGCGAAGAAAAAAAAATCCAGCCTTGAATATTTTAACTTATTTTAAATATATTATTTTATCATAATATTTTAAATTACTGTTGAATGATTTTCTTTTCTGTTTCAATTTAGTTTTTCAGGTTTATTTTTTTCTTTTTTATTCCAAACAGAAGAATAAGTCAATATGAAAGTCTTGTTTTTATTTACGCAGCAGGGGAATAAAAGTGACATACATTTTCTACCTCAGCCTTTGATTAGTGTATGCTGTCTCCCTCGCACATACATGTCCAAACATATATGGAATGACATTATGACAAGATATTTCAATCAATGAAAAAAAAAAGAAATCTACGATCCAACCTAAAACCTTCAATTTAATCCATAACAACAAAAAAATACATCAGTTTACCACAATGCATTGCACTCTATATTTAGATTGAGGGTTGTGGCTGGATTAACTTTCCCGCTGCTGCAGCGTGTACTCTCTGTGTCTAACTCACAGCTGAATTTCTGAGGCACGTTCAGGCCCATTCGCTCATGTCTGGGAAATGTAGGTATTTACTGAGTGTAAGTAAAATTTGTGAGTGCATTATCATTACGGTGGAAAGCACTGAACATGTGACAGTTTGAGGGGATCTTACTGTGGAATTTCCCCTCAGGTTTTTTTCAACTTTTGACTTTCATTTTCTTTTTGTTGTTGTTTGTCATCTTTTTCCTAATGAAGCGCTGGAAACAGGTTCACAGATAACGTGTCTGATGAAGTAAAACAGTAAAAGTTTTTATCGGTTTTTACCTTTTTACTGGATCATCCTCCACTTAAAAAAAAATACTTTGAAAGAATCAAGGTTTCTCTGTTTTCAGCCGTCACAAAGAAAAAAGACATGGAGTGAAAATTGTCTGTTTTTGAGACAGTCAGATGTCGTTTTAAATGAAGTGCTTGGCTTTTGCTGTTTGAAATTCAAGGACATTTGTTTCTGGCAGCAGTACAGGAAGAATATATGTATGTGAAGCCTCAGTAAAAACCCCCCCGGAATGTTCTTTTCCACCGTCCAAGCCGTGATCTTATTTTGGGGCATGTTGTATGTTAGCGTAACTACATGTTTATCAAATGAAAGCATCATTTGAGTCATTGTGAGCCGATATCAAAGCTGTGGATCCTGAGCTGCCTTCATTATAATTTCAATTTGAATATTTTGTTCCGTTTCAGTAATTTCTAAAAGGAGCAGCATTATGCATGTGTCCCCTTCATTTATTCAGTCCTTCAGAGAAGTACAAGTACAAAAAAAAACATTTTACTGGTCATAATTTAGCCGCTGGATTTCACTGGTATTGATTTGCTTTCAGCTGCTGGCTTGACCAGACTTGATGTGCCTCATTACAACTCAGGACTCGTCTTTAGACCTGAGCAGCACGCGCACAAAACCGTCTCTGTACGGTTTTAAACCTGTGGCTTTGATTTTGCTGCTGAATTGTGAAGCACTTTGAGCTGCATTGTGTGTATCGAAGGTGAATATTACTGAGACTAGAACCATGTGATATGTAAGTCCGTCCACCATCGAGTCATGTAAAGATGCTGTAAAAATTAGCTTACAACAAAACCGCATCACGGGCCTCTCAAGTGTGTCCGGGGTCCATGGTCTCTCCCTGACCTTAACTTACCTATCATACTTTAAACACATGATCGGCACATCAGAGAAGGCTGGAGTCATCTTGGAGCTGTCATACGAAGACGATAGTTGTGTCCTAGTTCAGGGGCCGCACTCTTCAGAGGACGTGGTCTGCGAAGGTGTGGCCCTTCGTAGCCGTTGCAGACCAGGAAGGCTGAACTCAAAGGAGACAGTCTGGTCTAGAAAGGATATTTGCTTTGCATCACCAGCAGTGCCCGCCCTTACCGTTGCATTGGAAAACGTGGCTCCTGTCGCCTAGCAACCTAGACAACACCTAACTTTTTTTTTTTTTAAACTTGAGGTTTTAAGGTCCTTGGTTGTAACAGTTGTACCGACTATCTCATATTTAACACTGTATTCCTCAAACTCTCTGTGTTGCATGCTTTCATTACTAGCACGCAATGAATGTTGGGATACGTTTGGCCATGAAGGATCCACCGGTTGGATCCTTTATTGCCCAGGAAGAGATGGCTGAATTTGAAGGAGCATTTGAAATGGGATAGCCTAGTTGCGCCGCTGTGACGCAGCATCATCGGTCTTAAATTGCAGCCTCTGAAGGATGCGGCCCCTGAATGGGGACACAGCCAATGACATACTTTGTTTAACCACGAGGATTTATTGGACTTTGTGCAACTTCTATTTATTTCTGAATTCCCAAAAGAAGTGGCGATATCCCTGAAGGTTAGGTGCCATTTGAGCATAACCAAAGGGAGTACAACCTTCTGTAAGCGCTGCATGCAGGTGGAGAATTGCTGCTGGTCTCCTGCAGATAAATGTTACAATGAAGTCTAAGGTTTTGGTCGTCCTTCTCTCCACGTTAGATTTCCAAACTGGACTAGTATAATAGTTGTGACATACCAGCTGGGAAACTCTTTGTTTTGAATGCAATGAAGCACAAGCAGCTGCAGTGAAAATGTATCAGCACGTGTGCGGTGTCTGCTGGGTGATTTGACACCCTGCAGTCGACAGCAGAGCAAAGTGTTTAGTGAGTGAGGAAGCTCCGGCAGACCTCAGACAGCAGAGGAATAACACACTGTGACTGTTCTATTAGGCCTGGTGACTATACTGCACCTCATTAGACACACTGTACGTGCCGACTGGAGGCTGACTGTGTGTGTGTGTGTGTGTGTGTGTGTGTGTGTGTGTGTGTGTGTGTGTGTGTGTGTGTGTGTGTGAGGGGAAAAAGAGAATCAGAAACTTGGGAATAAGCGAAAAAGATTTGCATATGTGCAGAATTTGTGTAGTTGTGATTTTCCTTTTGATTGAGAGTAATTTATTAGCTGATTAACAAAATGTTTTGACTATGATTCTGATAATTTTTATGATTGTAGTAATAATAATAATAATAATAATTCTAGTGTCTCCTCGTACATGCATGTGTACACACATGAAAAGAAGTGTGTATACCTGTGTATTTGTGAAATGTGAATCCACTCCTGCAACTGTGTTTGTGTGCCACAGCAGTGACAGGAGAGCACACAGGAATGACTGTTGACAAGTAGCTAATTAGCAATCAGAGCAAGATTCCTGGGCTGGAAAAGAGATCTTTGTTTCACAGTGACACACACACACACACACAAACACACACACACACACACACACACACACACACACACACACACACGCTCTGTCTGTTTTCCCATGTCGCAAAATGCTTCCTGAGTTCTCTGGGGACCTGCTGTCACTGATGTGGAATCTGTGTTTAGACTGTCACACTGAGCTGTGGCGAAAGGTTAGGGAACACACACACGCAGACAGACAGACACACACACACATACACACACGGACACACATGCTGTGTGTCGGCAGTGATGATGATTGTGTGATTGTGATGGTGGTTGGCTGATGCGGGAACTGTTTAAAGACGCCTGTCATTTGGATTCAGCTGTGATAATGACACCCAGGTGCTTGTTCTAATGAGGTGTGTGTTTTTGTGTTTTTTCTTGGGGGTGGGGTGGGGGGGGGTTGGGCAGTGAGGACGATGCCTCTGAGATAAAAATCAAACAAAAGCTTGTCAGCCTCACCTCTTCATCTCATTTTACATACTGCTGTAACCGGGTCAGATTCAGATTCTCTAACTGCTTTTTTTTGGAATTTGTAAAAAGTTGTTTTTATCTTTCTTTTTTTTTTTTTTACTCCAATTCCAACTAGATGGGAATGGAGAGTACAAATATCTACCAAGGCTGAATATTTTTAATCAAAAGACACCATTTGTATCATTTGAATTCAAAGTTGCAGTCATAACTCACCCTACAAACAAGGATGCCTTAAAAGCCTGGAAACATGTTGCTGTAGACACTTTGACCTGCACACAAAATAAAGATAAAATCAGTACTAATCTCTGAAATTCTTAAACCAAGACATGATACAATCTTCCTTGTACATACGGATACTTTTTTTATCATGTGAATGACAGAAAACTTGTAAGTGCGCCTTTTTAATCTGAGAATTTTCTCACTTACAGTTAATGGTGTTGCAGGGCAGATCCCAGACATTGTCTATTTCCAACATCTCCAGTCCAATGTTCACCCTTTTATTGCTAGAATATCCAGCGATGCCACGAGTTTAAAAAAAAAAAAAAAAGGAGGGATCTGATCCAGTCTCCTGGCAGCTTTTGCCACAAATATTAAACTTTCAATCTAACATTTAAACATTAAAGGCTCAGCTGGATTTAGTTTAGGAGTGATTTAAAAGACATTAAAGAAACTTGATCTCATTAGTTATGTTTGTCCTTCCTCCTGAGATGTCTTCAGTCTTTAGAAACAGCAGAAATTTGCCTGCTTGCAAATCTCAGGCATGAATGTGTAGAGGTGTTAAAGGCAGCTGCTAAACACAAGCCTTAAAGGTGATCAATAAGATCTTAAAATGGTTGCTATCGGCGGGAGACGGAATAGGTTCCACTAAAGCTGACAGCATTTTTGAACAAACAAGCACTCCTGGTGCTTTTCCAAAACTTTAAAAGTCTTTGTGCATCATCTCTGGGTCGGTGCAGACAAAACAGATGAGTCTGACTGACATATATAAAAGCGTGACTCACCTGCACGAGGTCGGCCAAGGACAGGAAGTTTTCATCTGTACAACTTTCTCACTCGATCATTAAAACAGATGTTTGTCTCAGATATCATTTCCAGCCTTTCAGGAGAGTTTGGAGCACATTTACTGCATCCAGCTTTTATTCGTCTACTCATTTTACAACAGATGAAACAATTAGATTTTTGTTCAATCAATCTGTTTTTTCCTGCTTTTTAAAGATTTTAGAAAAGTTAACTGCTGTATCAGCTCACACAGGCGCTCTAAAGAGACGTGGATGTGACACTGTAAAGTTTTTAGTTTTTAGTTTTTGGAGATTATCCTGGAGCTGACTGTTCTGTAGTTGTCAGATGACTGACGCTGAGTTAAGAGTGATGTGGTGCAGCACTGATATGAAATAACAACAAAACAGAAATTTTGACTTGGTTTTGATGATGATAGATGAATATCTGACTCGGTACAGGCTTTCATTTTTCTAAAAGAATAGAGAGACACCAAACATCTTCTGAGGAGACTATCAAGCTGAACTCGACTTTACAGAAAATATGTCACCACTGACTGAAAGCTATGACACTATGAACTTGGTCAACAAAGGTCGAAACTCCCGGAAATCCCTGGTATGAGACAGAAATACCCAAAGATGTGAGTAACAGTAACTTTAATGTCCCATAAATACCCGCTGAGAGGTGTCAGAGTAATGAGGAGCAGCAGCAGCTCTGGCGAGGAGTGACACCAGATAACCTCTGTTGTTCACTTTAAGTATAAATTATTCCGAGCTACATTTGTCGTTGCCGCTTCCTGCTCTGTTGTCGGTGTGAAGCATCTCAGCTGGCAAAGCAACCACTGAACTGGAAACGCAACTTAAAATGCGAATTCAAACTGAGAGAGTTGGTATTATAGAACCAAGGACAAAGAAAAGATCGGCGCAGGAGGAAATGAGGGGGAAAACCAAAACAAATCCCAGAGTTAGGAGGGAGGCGAGTGAGAGGGTGAGAACAGTGAAGCTCAATGTACATGACTGAGACGAGCTCTCGCTGCGATGGAGGGAGAGGAAGAGGAAGCATACAGGGCCAGTGTTGGAAAGTGTGAGGACGTGGAGGAACGAGGGAATCCGTGTCGCCTGCAGAGACAAAGTGAGAGCGACGTGAAGTGACAGAAAGAGGAAGAGAGGCAGAGGAGACACTGGAGTCTCTATGAAATGAAAAATGACTGTCCTTTTCACCTTGTTATCCACTTCTCCATGTCACAGCATCTATCCTCTAATTTCACTTGGCTTCCTTGTAATGAAATCCCACGGACTGCAGACTTTTTCTGGATAGTTAATGACAAAGCAGTATATGTGGATAAATGGTCTAATATTTAATATAAAAGCTCTTATTATTCGGAAAATCATGTTTTAGAAACATCACGGTTGGTTTCTGTTTGGTGAAACACCCAGATTCACAAAGCACCGAGGGTAATGAATCTTTTATCAAACATTTTATTTCTTTGTGATTCTTTTAAGTAGAACTGAAGCAAAGAGTTGATTAATAAATTAGTCGATCAACAGGAAAATCTGCAACTGTTTTGATAATAGATTAATAATGACTGCGAGAACGTGCTGTTTTTCTGTCTCATGTGATGGCAAACTCATTATCTTTAGGTCTCACAGCCAAACTGTTTGTTAAAGAAAGAGACTCCACTGTGCAAAACCATTAATATGTTACCAGACTTTTTACAATCAAGCAAAACCAGCCTGGTGCCGAGTGAAACAGTCACATCAAGGTCAGTCCGAATCTCCCAGTTACATTATTATCCGTATCAAAGAAATGATTAAAGCTCATCAACTCTGCAAATCTGAATTCTGTCTTCCACTGTTTCAAACATGCTGTGAAAAATAATATGTGCAGTCATTAGTAGGCCACAACTATTTATTTAAAGGTCCCGTATTTTATACTTGTAGGTTGAAGTGTTGATCCTTAAGAAGATATATTTGTGGATTTAAGAACCAAAAACCATCTGAGTGTAGTTTTACATCTCCTCTCTCAGGCTTCTCTCTGGAGCTCGAGCAACAACAGGTCGGTGAGCCAATCAGAGGAGAGGAGGCTGTGAGCCTCTCTTCTGATTGGCTCACTGTTTTCTGAGTGATCCAATAAATCTATGGACTGAGGCTTTGATACTTTCACAGTATTAATATAGAAGTTAGACCTGCTTTATAATCAAACAGAACAGAGACATCTGCCTTTAGACTAAATGGGAACTTTCTGTGAACACTAATAAGGTTTAAGGCTAAAAATTAGTGCCTTGTCATATCAAAGGTGCAATATACAAATTGTAAGAGCTATAGTGTTTCGATAAAGGTCAAACTTGTCACAACATACAATTATAAATGAAGCATTGTGGTGCTGCACAGATGCTCCGGCCTACAAATCCAGTCCTCCAGATGTAAGGGAACAAGTTTAAAGTTTATATTTTGGGTTAGGCTTCCCACTAAAATCGTGACTCATTGCAATCACATTTGTCAAAATAATCACACTACGGTATGATTTTTATTTGCATATTGCTCATCCCTAACTAGGCTAAAAACTAGCATCAACAAAACCTGGTTTGACATGAGTACAATCTTCTGGTATTAGTTTCTTACAGATAGATATAAAACTAAATTTAAATACATTCGTTAAGGGATTCATTATAATACGATAAAGCCCAACCTGAAGCTCAAAATGATATGCAAACTATTTTTGAACCCTTTAAAGTTTGTCATAGTTTCACCTGCAAATATAGTGTCGAATTACCGAAGCAAAGCGTCATTGAAAAGTCTCCTCTCAGTAACTTTATGGAAGTGAGCTGTCACCGAGGTGGAGAGAGGCAAATGCAGAAAGTGAGAGCAGGTAAGTGGGCACAGGGGAGAGGGATAGAAAGAAGCAGAGGGACAAGCAGAGACGAGGCGAATAAAAGCCGTATGAAACAAAGTGGATGCATGTGAGTGATGCCTTATTATAGGAAGAGGATGGGTAAACAGCAGGACTCGGCTAAGGAGGTCAGGGATGTAGCGGTGGTAATGACAGAGGGGGCGGCAGCCAGGGATGGTGAGAGAAGAAAAGAGAGAGAAAGTTATGGGAAAGGTGTCAACAACTTTCCTTAATGAGGCGAAGGTATGAAATTCCAGAGAGAGGGAGGGGGGTGGGGGGGTGGGGGGTTGAGACAAACCGCGAATGAGACAAGGAGTGAGATATTAAGAGAGCGAGGTTGAAACAGTGAGAGTCAAGTGAGAGAGAGAGGAAATATGAGACATTAGAGAGGAAGATAAAGCTCAAGAAATAAACGAGAAGAAAAAAGATTTAGAGGAAGAAGGTGGTTGAAGAGTATGGAGAAGGCCTTTGTGTAATAAGTGTGTGTTTGTGTGTGTGTGTGTGTGTGTGTGTGTGTGTTTCCTGCCTTGGAAATAGACGACAATCCATAGCATGTCAGCTCTCATTCCGCAGCATTATTAAATTTCTCCACCGACTTCGATATTTCATATTTGTCAATAAATATTTCTAAAGAACAGGTGGATGTGTGCGTACTTGAGAAACGTGGCTGTTTCTGCAGCCAAAAGGGCCTGACGACGGCTAATAGATTCAATTTCAATAATATAGCCTAATAGGTTTCACTTTCTTGTCAGCAGTCATTTGGTAATAGCAGTTATTATGCTGTCAGCCTGCCTGCTTTTACCTCGCTCTGCGCGCCCTCTCTGCCTCACAGGCTGCACGAGGCCAGAACGCACAGGAGCATTGTGACCGTGTTGCAGGTTACTGGTGGGTTGCGTTTGGCCACAAATCACTGACACGTGCAAGGATCGGCTTTTGATTGATTTGTCTTCATTGGTTTTTTATTTTTCCACGTTAACGTTTTCTTCAGGGATTTTGGATAACCGCAAGCATGAGCTCACAAGATTATTCCTCATGCAGAGCAGTCCTCGTGAAGTGTCCTCCAACATCTGAAATCTTGAATTCGAAGCGGTGGATGAAGATGAGTTGGTTTTGTTTATCTGCATATTTGATTTCTGTGCCGAGAGCCTGCGCCTCAGCTCTTTACGGCCTCGATATAATCAAATGAAATGTGGAGTGAAGTGGGTGATATCGAGCCGTAGAACCTGCTGAAACAGAAAATATGCGCCATCATTATTTGTTGGCCCGTGTGTTGTGATTGGAACTGTATTGTTTGGGGAGGTCTCTGATGAAGTCAGCTGGAGTGAGCAGCACAGGCCTGGGATTGTTTTCTCTCCCAATTCAAGTGATTCAATAAGTGTTTTCAATGAAATCTGAAAATTATATAAATAAAGAAAAAGCATTTGAGCACAAACCATGAGTTATTAACTGATGAATAACGGTTTGACCGCACATTCAGGATGAATCATTCCTGGACTCTTTTTTGCTCTTGTTGGTGCTGGGTTGAAAATTCTGGTCTGCATTCACACATTAGAGATTGTTGCTTGTTGTAGCTGCTGGTTTCAAGGCCAAGAACGACATTTTTTTAGTTTTTAAGTCAATATGACACACAGCTGTAGTGTTAAAAGTGCTTAGAAAATAGATTTTTTTAAACACCTACAGTTCCATGACAAACTCATACTATCAATAGCTGCAGAACAGCTACTAAATGTTGTGGTAAAACTGTTTTGACAACTCGAATCATGCTGTTGAACTAAACCCATCTCATACTTGAAGGTACAATCCAGCATTGTATTGGACTTCTATAGATTTTGTGAGAAACAGCATGTTGCAGGACCTTGGATACGACACATCCTGCAGCTTAAAGCGTCTTTCATCAGACCCTCCCTGCGACGTAAATGCCTACATCCTTTAAACTTGACACCATCTGTTTGGAAAAACAGGCTTTCTGTTGTAAATTTGATGTCGCAGAGCCCAGGCGGAGATAACCCTGCAATGATTACGTCATTGAGGTTATTTCTTCAAACTTTGAAAAGCTCCCTCCAGAGCTGCAGCTGCAGCTACATTACACAACTGTTTTCACCGACTGGGCAGAACTCATCACGACCAGTAAACCCAGCCTTGTGTGCAAAATGGGCGGCGTGCCTCTTTTTTAAAAACAGGGGTGGAAGATGAATGTAAACTTGTCTTAATTTTACTTTAGAAGCTGTTTAGGATTTAAATTATGTGTGATATTTGTTTCCACTTCAAAACATGTCAGTTAAGACACGTGTTTACTCCGTTAATTTCTCCACAGGAAGGAGTGACAGGCTAATATTATGTAATTACCACTTGTGTTTAAAAAAATCCATGTTTGTCAACTCATGCATGCGGGGGGGGGGGGGGGGGGGGTACATTTTGCAGGATTGAAGTTAATAGAAAAGCATAGATTACAGCTGTAGGCTTTCAGGGTACAATTATGCATTTACAGTTATTGAACTTTAAATATTATACAAGTCAGCACTTGTAAGAGAGATGCATTAATTACAAGGAGTTTTCTTGGTAAACAAGCCGTCAACAGTCTCTTTTACCTACAGGAGAACGGAAGCCTGAAGTAAGCTCAGGTTGGCTGTAATTGCTGATGTGTCTATGTGCTCCGCTGACAGATGTTTATCTGATAAACATCTTCTTGAGTTTCTTCACTGAGGCTGTCTTCTCATATATATGTCGATCCAGAGACGGCGAGCTTCCTCTGAGCGTGTCTCTTCATCTGTGGACAGCTCTACACTCCGAGAATATTAATAGAATTTCGGCGGAGATACAGTTATAATGCGTTCTGCCAGCAGTATATCAAATTGACGATCAATAAGTTCAAGTTGCACATCACTGAGCTCAAGTCTTGCCATATCACAAGTAAAAGGAAATAAGATCCAAAAGCATGTTTCTTTCTGAAGCTTTAAAATCCTCAAATCATCATGGAAAGCTTCCTGCGCAGCGTGGATGTTCATCTCTATCAGACGGAGTGGAGGTGGCTCCGGAGAGAAACTGCACCTTCCTGATGAAGGCCTCACTGAACTCCCGAATTTAGATTTTCACTCTCCTGATGCTTTGCTGCAGAGTGATGAGGCAGGTCTGCACGTTCAGCAGCATCATCCCGCATTAATGCAACACACCGTTCTCGCCCTAATGAAATTTACTTTTAAAATATCAACCACACGGGTAATTGAATTTTCAGCACTGACAAATCACCTCATGTGAATAATACAAAGTGGAACAGCTCAGTCCTGTGATGATTTCAGCTTCTTTATCCTCATCCTGCCTTCTCTGTAACAAAACCACATTGTTCTTCCAACAGCAAGATTTTCAGTGTAAATTCACCAGCGAGCTGCATGTGAAGAAAAAAGTACATTTCTTGTTAAAAAGAAAATGAAAAAGTCAGTTTCTTGTTAAATATCCTGCTGAATGTTTTTTTACATGGCTGCGATGACACTCTCAGGTCTCATTGAAGCAGCAACAAGCTGCTTCATACCTTCAAAACAAGTCAGACTTGATTTGCACATGAGCGCGTGTTTGAGAATTTCTTAAGACTTTTTGATCTTGTGTCTATATAGTTCAGCAGTGTTGACATTTTGATTTTGGTTTGTGTTGACCTTGTCGGCCAGATAGAATCAGCTCTGGAGCCAGATGCGGCCCGAGGGCTGTATCATACCCAGGTCACTGCAGAATGTGTTGTACGGCTAAAGTATAAACCAGAACTCCTCACTTCATAGGCTGTGATCACAGGGGATGTGCTTCTCTCCGACTCAAATGCAAAGCCAAAGTGTGCGAGCAACACAGAGAGGAGCTCAAAGGGTGCAAGGAGCATTACATCAGATAATGTTGGGGGAAACTCTGGGGAAACTCTGCCTGCAGCTATTTTCATATTGATGTAATACACAGTAAAATTTCAGGCATGTTAAAACCTGGAGAGCCCACACTTTGTGCAAAAAAACATGACAAGCTTCATTTGGAGGAGATGTGAGCTCTCTGCAACAAAAACAAACTGCAGATTGTGTTCTTGAACTCATTTTGAAAATTTTAACATCCAAGCCAGTGGGACTAGAAAACGTGCTGTCGTCTGAGCAGATGCGATTTACATGTAAGGGCTGGTTAAGCAGCCAAGTGTCTGCCCCTTGCTCGGGCAAGTGTAGGACTCAGACAGTTTAAAGGTACATTGGGGCAGACGGGCTCAGTGGATTTATGATACCCACTGCAGGGGCTGACGATAGGTCATTTGACTTTACTGCACTTTACTGGACTAACCAACAACAACTCCTCCAACCCGAGCGACCGCACAGGTCGTTTTTGTCAACCCTCTGATACGACCCATAGGAGTGTCTCCGGACCGGCGTACCAGACGTCGGTTTGTTATGGTTACAGCAACAAACGCGCGGACTGTACCGACAGCAGCGTACCTACCTTTGTTGCCAGGGTTACTGTAATAACGCTCATGGTTTGGTTAGGTTTAGGAAAAGATGGTGATTCGGGTTAAAATAAGTACTTATTCAACATTACAGTCTTTGTTGTCATGGTTACAATATAAACTGTTAGTGTCACATGGGAATCGAACACCGCTCTCCTGTGTCACATTGATCCATCCACCACAACCTCCTCCAGACTTTGTCGCTCTTTGTCACCGCACTTTTCCCTTTGCCCCTGTCATCATTACTACGACCACTAGATGTCACCTAGCAACAAAATGTAACTATGGGTCATAATAACCTGCTGCACAGACGACCTGTGGGCTCGTCTTTTACAGGAGGACGGTCTCTGTCTAACATGGAAATGCTCACCTAACCGTTGGCACAGTTTCTTATTTAGAAATCAGACATTTTTTCATTATTACATAAGCAGCTCTTGTTTGTGATACTGCTGGCCCTATCAGGTAAAAAAGACAATTTATTCTGCAGTTACGCATCTGACGTAAACAGCTGTATTCATTAAAACTGAAGCATGTCTGTTCCATCAGATGTGCGTGAGGCAGACGACTGATAAACGTGACTGCGTCCAGTCTAGATAGACAGAAAGACGGAGAGATGCTGGAGCAACGATCACATGAAGCACAGTAAGATGAGACCTGTGAGGCATGAAAGAAAAACATGTTTTAAAAGTGACATTTGAATGGCTGGTATGAAGATAGCGTTTCTAAATGCCTTGTAAAGTGCTCCAAGCCGAGAGCGCTTAGTGCGAAAATGCAGTTTTGCCAAGTTGAGAACAGACTCTGGGGAGACTGAAAATGATCCATCTAGAAGAAGCTGTTAGAAACAGGAGAAAGCATTTTACTGAGGGAGACGGGAAGTACGGGTTTTAAAGGTGTTAACGTACATATGAATCTTACTTTTTGTGAGATCCATTGAGTTAACACTTGATGAGTTTGTGATCCAACATTCAGAGTCTAGAACAAATAAAATATTGAAAAAGTAGCTCTTTAAGACTTCAGCGCTTTATAAATCTGCCGTATAACGAGAACTCGAAAGACTAAATGTTACCGGTGCTCCAGCGGATTTACGGCTTTGATCTAACAACGAGAGGGCCGGGACTCAAATCACCCGACCTCCCCCGGTCCTTATCAGTCGGCGCACAACGTGCAGGGCCTCGGCCCTAAACCCTCATCAGCTAGACATGAATCAAGCTGTATCCGTGCAGATCTGTAATCTGGTGCTGCTGAAATGGATGGGCTGCAGCCACGCTTACACTCCATTTGACCAAAGTCACTCCAGGTTATTTAAGAGTCTGCTGAATGGCACAGCTGTAAACCCCTCTTGAGCTCTTTGGAAAATGAAATGTGCATGTTTATTCTTTGAGATGAGGGAACATGACAGGGCTGAATTCTTCTTTTTGTGATTATGGGTCTGACATCAGCAGTACTGAAGATAATAAATGTTGCCGTTTCCTTGGTGACCTCAAGAGTTGGCATGGCAGCTAATGAAGCAGACCTATGGATGGTTTATGGGAATTTTTGGTGCAGGTTTGAACAATCAGATGGCTGCTATAGAACTTTTTTTCTATAGTGTGCTTAACGAGAGCTGTGTGCGTGTGCGTGTGCGTGTGCGTGTGTGTGTGTGTGTGTGTGTGTGTGTGTGTATGTATGTGTGTGTGTGTGTGTGTGTGTGTGTGTGTGTGTGCGTGTGTGTGTGTGCATGCGTGTGCGTGCGGGTAAATGGTTAAGAGGAAATCCTGTTGTAGCCAGGATGGATGATTGTGGTTGGTTCAACAGGACAGGAGGTGATTCGGGGCATTGAACAAACACACACCCTGACACAATCACACACCACAGCCGGTTGGTTAGTTTCTGCTACAGGGAAGGGAATTAAGAGGGAGGAGAGGAGTTTGGCTCAGAAGTGGCAGCTACAGCACCATGTTAGACCTGTGTGATTTCACACACACACACACACACACACACACACACACACACACTCATCATTAGGTCAGGGCCAATTTGTGTGAAACAGACCAGGCTAAGATACAAACGTTCACTGTGTAACCCTCCTCGTGGGCTTGAACACAGCTCTCCTCCACTCCTGTCTTTGCTTCTTTGTCTCAACCTCTTCTTTTTTATTCTTTGTGTGGGTTTCTCTCAGGGGGTGAACAGCTCACACAAAGATATACACACACTTACACAGACACACAAATACACTATATACACCAATATCCACTGTCAAGGCCACAAACAATGCATTCACTCAGAGAAAGTACATGGACACACCAAACAGCAGCACAGCAGAGATTTCTTTTTAGCCTTAAAGGTGGATTGTCTTTCTCTTCTATAATCTGTCACTAATCACATTCTTCAGATTTGATTGGATTGCTCTTGAAATCGAATAATGTGTGATACAGAGCAGTGTAGGACTGTGGCCTAACCACACCTCCCTCCTCCGTTCTGTTAGATCAACAGCAGGAGGACGAGGGAGAAATGAATAAGACTATAATGATGCTCTTTTGGAAACATTAACAGCAAATTATTATCTAAACTATAATCCAAACGCACATAGCTGACCCATGACGTCCCTGTGGCAGCTGCTATAACCTACGAATACTTTACATGTACTCACGCCTGAGCTTGACATGAGTCATGGATATATTCATATTTTCATCTCTTAAGAAAGAGACGAATGTAAAAATACCCCAAAATAATATAATTTCTTTGGTCACAAAAAAAAGAAAAGCTGAGCAATTAACAAACGAAGTATAGGTCTGCTTTCCTGTCCTGTTAATTGTCCGATTTGTCTCGCGTTCCCTCGGCGAGGTCCTTACCCTCACTGCTCCGCATGTGTCGGAGCAGATTTATGGGGTGTGCAGAAAGAGCCGCCGTCATTTTATGCTGCTCTAACAGTAAGAATGTCAAAAGTAAACCTTTTATTTAATAGAAACCACAGCCCAGGTCTAGACGGTGGACCGCAGACACGAATTCCATCATCGGTCCTGTCCTCCTCTTCATCGCTCCACCGTTACAAACTCTGACCGCAGATTCGGACTGTTCCAGGATAAAGGAGGGAACCTGGTAAAAACTTAATCAGGTTTTTGCTTTGACACAAAACCAGAAAGCAGCACAGCAGCCAAGTGTAGGATGTGATGTGGCTCTTTCTCTCTTTTTGTTAGCTTCCCTCTGCAGCAGTGTGCAGCACAGTTTGAAACACATTTACACCCTTATGTTTCATAAAAGAAAGGCTATTGACGTTCACCTTCTTCTTCCTCATGTACTTTAATTATTGACACTACCCAGAATTACTTTTGAGAACATGCCAGAACAGAGTGACACAGGTAGCTTAATAATAGAGTTAATTCAATGGTAAAAGATTTGTTTCAAAGAAGATCACTTAAAACTTGTCTGAATTTCTTCCCACGTTACCCTCTGGTCTACTGAGGCTGCTGTCAGTGGAGGAATTGGTATCTTTCCTTTTTTTTTTTGTGTGTGATGGATTTCTCCGTCCGCGTGCTTGTTGATTGCTGGTGCTAACAGCCACAAAAAGAGAGTGCTTGCTCTGTGCTTTGGAGGTGCCTGACACCGAGACCTGATGTTTACTGCCGATGTTCAAGATAGGCGGAAAAATCCTGCCATTAGATTTTATGATCTTGGTCACATTGTGTGTGTTTTGCCATTTATCCGTGTAAAGAAACAACAAAATTGATCTAAGACATGCAATAAAATGCAATAAAACATCATCAAATGCTACTTTTTTTACTCCCTTACTGTCAAAGTGCATCTGGATGTTTTTTTTTTCTTCTTCAAGTCGAGCGTGAATCATTTTACAGGAAGAGAGCAGATGTCACAGGTTGTACTGAGTGTATATAACATGTTTTTAAACCTTTAAAAATGCCCCAAGCTTTTTAAATCTCCTCTGCTCTTGATTGGGAGCGGGTGGATTGGTTTGATATTTGTTTGCAGCGGCTGCGTGACCTTGTAGTTCAATTTGGACGTTTTCCAATTTGTGTACACCCCCGTGTTTCTTTAATGTGTGTGTGTGTGTGTTGTCAGCTGCTAAGCATGTGTTGAGATAATACTGTTTGACACTTTAAGCCAATGTCATGTGCCTCCCCCTCAAGCCTTCATATAATGTTCTATAAAGCGTTATTATAAACGTTTAACAATGTTATTGTAGTTGTTACACGTCAACATCACTTTGCTGCACATAACCCTTCTGTTGACACCCAGAGCTGCAATCACAGGACTCACACACACACACAAACACCCGCACCCTTTGCTAAACCAATATGTTTACCAAAATGTTTCATCATAATAGATGAATGAGCCCTAAAACCCGGAAATGAGTTAGCATTTTAGCACTTCCTCTTCCTTTGTCCCAAAGTCAATGGGTTTTTTTGAATGGGTCTTTGGTTAGACACAAGCTCAAGACATTCTGAGTTTACCCAGTCCTGATTTCTTTAAGCTTTTACATCTTTTAAAAAAGGCCGGTTTCTAACAAGAATCTAAATGAGACTACAGAGGTTGTCATCACAGTGAACATAAAAGCGATCTACTCACCTCACGTCTGTTACTAACCTTTGTAGAAGAGGTCAGAGCTAAATCAAACTACACGTTGGAAACTTAGTGATAATCCAAAAGACGTAAAAATCTCTTTGACTTTTGTTGAGTGAACCAGGTTGATGCTTATATAAAGGTTGGCCCACGAAAATACATCATCCGTGCGGCTCTCTATTCAGCAAAGAACATGTAGAATGTAACAGTGTCACATGACCTACTATCCTCGAAACACTCATTTCCATTTTTGAGCAATGCATCATCTTGTTGTGACAAAAGTGGATATCCCATTTTTGGAAACACGTCTTTTCAACTATCTCTTTAGGAAAAAGTTGAATGAAGTGGAGTGATATGTAAATGGACACGCACGCTCACAGACACACACACATCATCTCTCCTTCTCCGTCTTTTGTCTTCGAATGTTTAGAGTGACGTATTGGGGAGAGGGAGATGAAAGACAGGAAGATGAGAGGCTGCAGCAGCAGCAGGAGGCGATGAGGTCTACAACAGTAGAGAGGGAGAGAGATGGTGGAGGGACAGGGAAGGGTGGGGATGACAGAGGAAGAGGATGCAAAATAGATCGGGAGAAGGGGAAGAGAGAGAGGAAGATGATGATGTGGAGGTGGCAGGAACGAGCAGGAGGACTCAAAAATAATGGACTGACATGAAAGCCTGAGAGATGATAAGGATGAGGCAATGTGTGAGAAAGGATGAGAAAATGTGAAGTAAGAGAGGGAGCAGAGAAGATTAGACGTTGTAAGAAAACAAGAAAATGTTAAGACAATATGAAAGAAAGATGAAAGAGGATGAGGAAACGTAAGGAGAGTAAACTATGAGACAATGAGAGATTGTCATGAGGGGGAAAACAAGAGGATGAGAATTTATAAGAAGATGAGGATGGGAAAGCAAAAGACAAACAGGGTGAAAAATATAGAGGGATTTCATGATGGATTTTGGTTGATGAAACAACATGAGGTCACAAAATGGGAAATGAGAGTGAGAATAGCATGAGAAAATGTTGAATAGATTTATAAATGAGAACTTGAGAATGTGTGTGTTGACAGGAAAAATAACAAGGAGAAAATGTAAGAAAAGATGAAAATGTAAGCAAAGAGAGAATGACTAAATGTAAGAACAGGTAACTATGAGACAATGAGAAATTGTGAGAGGGGAAAGAGCGATGAGAAAATAAGAGAAGTGAAAAATATAAAAAAGAATGACAAAATGTATGAGAGGATGAGAAAATAAAAGACAGAGAATTAGACAAATATGAGAGAGGAGAAATGTTTGTGAACAGATGAGAGGATGAGAAAATGTATGACAAGGTAGAGAACATGAGTTGAGATACAAAAAGGAAATTGTGCGAAAGTGTGCAAAATACAATAGAGGACTACAAAATGTAAAAAATGAAAAATGGGAGCGGAGGTGTGGATCAGATGAGAAAATGTGGGATGCAATGAAGGGATGTGAAAACGTAAAAAACAATGGATGCATGAGAGGAAGTACAATTAGGCAAATGAAAGGAGAGTTAGATGATAAAACATGAGTTAATGATTGACAGTGACAGACAGAAGACTGAGAATAAACGATGAGAGAAGGATGAAAAGAAGAGAGTTTCTGGAGCAAGGGATAGAACCAGATCTCAAAAACAAAAGTAAGTAAAATCCCGAGTGAAGATGAGTGACAAACATTTGGAGGGAATATGAGGTAATCAGATATATGGAAGAGCTGTCCAGCGAGCAGCCTTGAGACGTTATGGAGTGTGTGTTGTATTGAAGTGCACCTTGCAGCTGTGGACTATTGATATTACTGCTTAAGTCTGGCAGCAGGTCCTCGTACAGTGTTTGAGCAGAGTTGGTTTGCTCAGACACACTTATCTCTCAGCTGCTGCTCGCCGAATGCAAACATGCCTCGTCGTTCTGTGGCTGTCTGCAGTGCACCGCCAGCCGAGTGTGTAAATGGATGTTTTACATAATTATACTTTTCATCTGGGCGGGAGGAGGGTAAAACAATAAAATGGGAGATATAGCTCTGAAAATGAAATTGACGCACGGCGCTCCCTGTACAGTAAATGTAACATCAGGTCGGCCTCCAGGGTGAAAATGTGCATATGTTGCCATGTGACGTGCTTTCTCACACACACACACACACACACACACACACACACACACACACACACACACACACACACACACACACATACGGATTATGAGCACACACACCAACACCCTTCCCTCTCTCTTGAGACCCTTTCTGTGCTGTATGCCTCTGTGTGTGTCTGTGTGTGTGTGTGTGTGTGTGTGGACTGAGAAGAGATGCTGCCAGATGTGGCTGCAAATGAACAGCTGTTACTCAGCTCTACAGCTGCCTATCTTGTTGCCACGACACCCTTGCTGTTGCCTTGGTGACCGGAACTCCGTGGAACATACGTTGTATATTCGGGAAATCCTGCCATGAAAGAACTCAGGGTCAAGTCCCTCCTCCTAATGTCAGCCCTCGGGGAGCCAGTTTGATTGACGAGTGCTGGAATTATAGATGCTGCTCATGTTGTGTGTGTGTGTGTGTGAGTGCGTGTGTGCGTGTGTGTGTGTGTGTGCGCCTAAACTTGCTGGCGATGTAATTAAGTGCATGTTCTGACAGTGAAAGTGTGAAATTGGAAGCATTATAGATGGATGGAGGGAGAGGCAGCAGCGTTGTGATGGAGAAAGAGGAAGAAATGAAATAATGGACATTCTGGCAGCCGAGCAGACTTACTTACTCTCTGAATGAATGGCTGATGAACTGGCACAGACAGAATAACAGCCACACAAGGAGAGCCGGACTGAGAAATAGGCCTTATATGCACACAGCGAGACCCAGAGAACGAGGAACAAAGAACGCAGAATGGCAGAGCAAAGAGAAAGGCCAGAAAGAGAGAGAATGAACAGGGTGTGTGTCATTGTCTCTGCTTCAGTTTAATCCCTCAGACGAACATGTTTTCTGCCCAGCAGATCAGCACGACGGCGTTGTGATTGAATAGTGTCCCGTCTCCCAAAATGCATCACAAAACCCTCACACATAAAGAAAGTAGCATGGTAACAAGTATTCACACAATGCTGAAGGTATGCTGGGAAATGACAATACAAACATGAGCTCACACACCTCTGCGATGCACCTGGGAGCAAAAACACACACACACACACACAGACTCACAACAGGCAGATCTGGTGCATATTGTTGTGATTGGAGGGTAACGCATTCCTCTACAAGGTGTGTGTGTGATAGGCCAGGATTAAGCAGATGGAGACGAGGGATAGGGAAGGCGCTGGGGAGAGAGAACAGAGAGCAGAGAAACACACAGCGCAGCACATTTCCTATCCTCAACAGGATACAGAAACACTCCAACCTGAATACCCACAATCCAGTGTTCACAGGAGAGAGCACAGCAAATTACAAACTCTACCTAAACTGGGACATTTGAACTGAAACAACACGGCACATAAAATCAGAGCTGCAGCTGCGGATTATTTTCCATCATTGATTAATGTGTCAATTATTTTATTCATGTGGTTACTCATTAGAAAGGGTGTTTTAAAACCCAAATATATTGAATTTACATTTATATAAAAACTGAAAAATTGAAACTGGAACCAGAGAATATTAGTGATCATTTGCTTGATGAATTACTTAAATTGGTCAAACTGGATAGCAAATTGACTGACTTGTCATTTCACTAGTGCATCAAAGAGTCTGTTTTTACTACATTATATTTAAAGATCTATATGGTGTCAGTTTAAAGTACTTACTGAACTATTTGGAATAAAGACGTGTAAAATATCCCAATTTATTACAACTAATGAAGATGCTGGAATGTCACATTTTATGATAAACCTCTGGCAGTAAAATAGTCCCATATCACACTTGGAAATAGGTGACATTATTGGGCTCCGCAGGCTCCAGTTACACCTCACGTGAAAGCTCCAGAGCTCACAGACAGACAACTCTAGATTAGATCTCGACTTTGTGGGGCTCTAAGCCACAACACACAACCAGCAGGGATTAAAACCTGATTTCCCAGGACTACTCCTAAAGGTGGAGTATTAAGTGAAATTGGATTCCAATCCTTTCCTGTCTGTATCTGTGGATGTTAAAATACAGCTCACAGCTTTAGAAAAAAAAAAAAGAAAAAAGATGCAAGTGAGATGCAACCTGGAGCAGTCTGGAGGAACTGGTTTCCCAGCAGCCCTCTGTACCAACATTTACAGGGGACTCCGAGCTGCTCAGGCTGCAGTCGAGACACAGCCTGAAATAATGATGTGCAATTGGCACCAATTCACAAAAATTAGCCGGACTGCCTCCACTGTAAACACACGGCTAGCAGGTTATGTCCCATCATGTGCTACACATGTTAAAACATCATCATTATTTTTGTGAATGAACTGCATCAGATCGTCTTTTTACAGAACAATCACTCCTCACAGAACCTGCACTTCACTTTGAAGGTTAATCATCTACCTTATGAGAAGCAGTTTGACAATGAATTAATGGCCCCAAGGTCCATTGACTTCATCACTTCATCATTTCATCGACTGATGAAGGCCATGAGATGCGGCTGAAAGCTAATGAGAACTTCCTTTAAATGGACCTTTTGTGGCAGCAACTTGTAACTTATCCTGCATCATAACAGAGCAGAGCATGTGAAGTTAAATATGTCATAAGACTAAAAGATGGCTTATGATATAAATGAATCATCAGTGACATCATCACAACATGCCAACTTGTTTAATTAATTGGCAGTGCTGAAATGATAAGTTGATGAACTGATCAGGTGATTGACAGAACATTCATCTCAACAATTCTCAATTCATCAACTGTAAGTCATTAATGAAGCAAAAATACTAGATATTCTTTGATTGCAGCCTGTCAGATGTGAGGAATTGCTTATGATTTGCATTTTCACCGTCTTCTGATGTAAACTGAAGCATGTGGGCCGTGGCTATTTACTGAATTCTTCTCCTTTTAATGACGTGATAACCCTCAGTTGACTGGCGACCTGAACACTTTGAATTTATTGTATATTCTTCCACAGTTAGCCAAACTGTAAGCCGCCTACAGCTTCCCTTATCTACCATCACCTTGTGCATGAAACCAAATCAAATATGGACCAAACCGTTGTTTCGTGGATACATAGCATGGGAGGGTGTGTCGTACACAGCTGTGTTTCTGTGAGCACAACTTGTGTTGTAATTCCTCTCAGAATTAAAACACGTTGTTCTTTTAATTTGGAGGAAACAAAGTCCGCTCTCGGCTGCTGTCTCAAGACACTTGTATGCATCATGTATTTGGTTGATTTATTATGACAAAAGAAAAAGATACTTGTTCCTAACACATCACAGCCTGCTCATCACCGTCTTCCTAATGTGTGGTTGTTTTCATTGTTTAGAATCTGTGGGGTGAGTGGGTGAGTTCATTGAGCTTGGTCAAACACCCTGAAGCAGCAACAGAGCTGGTGCCTCTGCCTATTATAGATTATCCAAACTAAAAACGCATCTCCATGTTTTTTTTATTCCTGCGCGCCGGCGACAGTCGGAGCCAGAGGCATATT